>NW_024885177.1:881238-979872 GCF_019232065.1 Centrocercus urophasianus | reverse complement strand
CCCTTCCCTTCCCTTCCCTTCCCTTCCCTTCCCTTCCCTTCCCTTCCCTTCCCTTCTTTATCCTTTTTTAATGGTTATAAGGATAATCTTAGATAACTTTGTATAGCTTTTATGAATTTTTAATTATTAGCTTGCGGATAATAACAAAGACCACTGAATTAAAGCCGTTGAAGAAAATCTGAATCACTGAAGCTAGGAGTTTGTTTCCTTTTCCCTTTCCATTCAAAGCCATTATCTGGTTAGGGAAATACTGACTCGTGTGAAAACTCGATAGATTGGCTGGAGACCACAAACAGGTCAGTTCTGTGAGCCAGTTAAGAAAGTATTTCGTCTGCAAATGATCAGAGAACTGACCCAACTGGACAAAGTACATGACAGTGTTTTGGCCACAAAGAAAAGACCTGTATTTGAATTCAATTAATTCTATTACCTGCCCTTAAAATAGTTACCACTTTTACTATCTGTGCCTTACTGCAGGTTATGAGTTGAGAAGTTCATACGGTTTAACCTTAATGCACTGCACATTTCTTTCCCATGTGCACTGTTTCATTCAATTCATGTCAACAGGGAACAGATCCCTTCAGAGCTCGGCACAGGTTTTGTACGCATCATTAGACATGCAGCTTGTTCTCTGACAGGTGTCCTTCTGATTGCACTGGTTGCAAAGGTATCTGAAAGCATGTGCAGTCTTAATGCTTGAGGTGTGAATAGTTTAGTTTGTTTCTCGACAAAAGTAAATCTTCATTACCAATGAATTCCTCACCACATGTCGTCCTGGGTTATGCTCCTGGAAAATTACTTAATTATTTGTTCTTTATTAGCAATTTTTCTAGCTATTACAGAAAGCCCAAGGAATTTCCTTCTTTCTTAAGGCTTAGGCTTACTGACTTAGGACAATGGATGAAAGAAAGACAATATAGCGAGCTGATTAAAATAATGCCTCTAAGAAACTATTTGTTCCAGAACAAAGCTGACTTGTTAGCTTTGAAATGCTTCTTGCATCCCTCTGCAAGGGAAACAGAAGTTTAGTTCTGGGACTTTACTCAAATCCAGCTAGGCTTGAGCTGCCTGGGCTACAGACAGTCCTGCAAAGAGTCTCCATGAGAGACTCAGTTCTGAGAGGCATACAATATTACTTTGATCAGTGCATAAGAGCATACTGCAAGCTCATGAGTTTATTACCTTTATAACATGGCGTCCTCTACAGCACACAGTTTTGTTCTGATACAGCCAGGTTTATTCTGCAATTACTTTTTGAAAGGGCTGAATCAAATAAATGAGTTAAGTTGAATGAATCTATCTATTTTACTGGGACAATCTGCATGAGGATGTACTGTGTTGTTGCAGAGATTAAAGATTAAAGAAAATTGCAGTAATCAGACGCCCCACTGTTGTAAAACTTTGGCCTTGAGGCAGATCATTAAAACAAAAGTTTCACTCTCTCTTTATTAGTGTTGTTTTTAAATGCAAACTCTTGTACTTCAACCTTCAAGAATGCTCCATTCAGGTGAAGTGACCCTTTGTAGGAGATTAAAGAGTTTTTGGAGCAAACAGACCTCCTGTTGCCTTGTTGGAAAGCAACACATCCCTTGTAGAGCCCTGTTTTCCCCACATGCTGCATGCCAGCTGCTGTCAATAACTTCAAATGATGCAGTGTGTGCTGACCATCCCTGCAAATCGTGCTGCTAATTAACTTTTTGTCCTTACTCACTCATGCCTTGAAGCACACAACAGAATGGAACAGTGTTCATCAGCACTGTGTCTATTGGAGCACTGCTGGGAAGTGTTTAAGTGAGAAGATTAGCTTGAAAGCTTTCTAAAAGAGAAATCTAGGCTTCTTCCACACCTGTGAGGAACTGTGTGAGTTTATTTGCTTACACAGAGGCAGTCTTAACTTGTAGGCCAGTGCAGTGGAAATGGTAATTCACAGCCTGAAGCAGTGCTTGAGCACCTGGTGGGAAGGCAGGGCCAACCCAGGGGAGCAATGCAATGCACCTGAGTGACTGGAAGGGCTGGAGCCAGGATCCACCCCTTCCAAAACCTCATTTAAGGGTTGCCCAGGGATGTGGTGGAGTTACCATCCTTAGAGGTGATCAAGAACTGCAGAGATGTGGCACTGAGGGACTTAGCTGGTGGGCATGGTGGGCATGGACTTGGACTTGGACTTGGACTTGGACTTGGACTTGGACTTGGAGATCTCAAGGTCTTTTTGAACCTCAGGGATTCCATTCTATAATATTACCAAGGATGGCAACTCAGCTAAAACCCAGACTGTGATAAACATTATGTCACATTGTGGGGGGCTGCTTAAGAGCAGATGAGCACATGCCATGACAGAGAACAGATCAGAATTGAGTGGCTACAGAGCCCAAAAGAATAGTCTTGGCAGACATGAAATATGGTGTTTAATAAGTTAATATTGTGATTTCATAAATATACATCTGTTTCTCCATAGGAAATGCAAGCAAGAAATTACCTGGAGTTGAGCAATATGAAATAGTTTATCCTCGGAAACTGCACACAGTACATAAAAGAGATGTAGAAAGAAGCAAAGGAAAGGTATTACAATATAGAACTTTTGCTTTTTATTTACTGGGAAATGGAGAAAGTTAGATTTGGTCCTCTAACCAAAAAATATGAAAGAAAATAATCTGGTTATTCTATAACTGCCAGAGTGCTTATTTTTGGTGGAAAGCGAAGGAAAAGAATGCAGCTGGCAACTCAACTGCAATCTAACTCACAGTGAGGCCAGAAGTTATAAAAGTCCATATTCTAACTCTTAAATCTGTTTACAGACAAAATACGACGATACATTGGAGTATGGAATCAAGGCCAACGGAGAGGAAGTCATATTGCACCTACAAAAAAATAAGTATGTTCAATGCAATCGTTTCCTTAAACTCCTCACTGTATTTTTCCTCACTGTATTTTTCCTCACTGTATGTGGCTCTCTAAAGCATGCAGGATAAAAGCAACTTAAGCCCCTGTAAGATGAGGATATTTTCACTGTTTTGGTAGTGTGAAATAACTATATATGCTATAGTGATAGAATGACTGGCCTGCACTGCTGATTTTGACGTGGTTTAGTAGGCATGGTGGGGATGGTCAATGGTTGGACATGCTGATCTAAGAGGCCTTTTCCAACCTTACTGCTTCCATGATTCTATGGTGTGAGGGGGGTTGGTTGGTGTTGGTCTTGTTGATCTTAGTGGTGTTTTCCAACCTTAATGATTCCATGACTCTATGATTCTATGACTGTTGTCCTGTTTTTCCCAAGATGGCTAAATTGACAGAATGAGTAATACCTTCATTATGTTTCAGATGTTTTCTTCTCTAAGGGTAGTCCCTGGGTTATGCTCATTTGTTCTGTTTTGGTAGAAGCTATAGAGAAGTACAAGAGCAAAATCCATGGAAATGGAGCTCGATAAGCTCTTCCAAAAGTGGGAAAAAAAAAAAAAATGCAACAGTCCTCAGACAAAGCTTCCAATACCCGCTACCACAGCTCTACTTCTGCTGAACTTTCAGTAGTGAAATACACAAAACCAGCTATAATTTTCTGCTTGCTGGCTGCACCACAACATTTAACGTGGTATCAAACGAGCCTGCTGTAATAAGTGCTTTTCTAATGGCTATGTAAATGCAGTGGTACTATAATCAGCTCACGATAACTACATACTATAATGTGTCTCTGTGTGCACACAGCCACGTGCATGCAGGAGCAGACGAGGCTGCTTTCCCACTGACCATCTCTTCACCATTATAACCAGGGGGGTGAGCTGGGAAGAGAGCACAACTGTACCACTGTGGAGTGGTGGAAACATCTACACGAATGGGAGGGCAAAACAGAATCAATGCCACATGTATCATCATGTATTCAGATCTACCAGGAGATTACTTCATACTAATGAAATACGTAGGCATTAATTGATTTCTTATTTTAGAAAAGTCCTTTTGAGTAAGAACTACACACAGGCAGAACTCCCCACCCAGGTGCTTTTCTGCCTTTGTCTTTTGATACTAATCATAACCTGAGTAATCATCTGAATTCCTTAAGTGCTTCACTTGTTACACAATCGTCTCATTTTTAGATGACTGCAATTATTTGAATAATAACTGTTCTTTAATCTTTGCAGGCATCTGTTAGCTGGGGACTATACCGAAACAGTTTACTCAGACGACGGCCAGCAGATAACTACGAGTCCCCAGATCAAGGTAATCAATCAATAAAAAGGTTTATTTCCCTTCACTGAGTTCTGTATGAGGTTCATGGGTGCATGAACTAATAACACAAATCAGCCTTTGGCAATTTCCACCTCTCAGCTGATGAACACACACCTGAGCTGAGTTTCTCTCTTTGTCAGGACAGGGAGTGGAGCCAGGACAGACCAGCCCCCCCCCCCACCCTCCTGACTTTGCTCATTCTGTGCAGCTCAGTGCCTCGCTTTCACATCTAATCTCAGTGAGATCACGGATTCAGATAAGCACAGATTTCCTCTGCCTCACCTCGTCGCCCACACTCAGAGCAAATGCACTGTAGGTTACTCCAGGTGGTTCCTCTGAGCCATGACCAATCACTTACTCAGACTCAAAGGAAATGGCTGTTACATTTTAATTTTTTTTTTTTAATTAATTGTCTGCCCTCCAGTTTTATCTTCAACAAAGCCCTCAGCTGAAGCTTTCCAACGTCACACTCCCTGTTTTAACATGCAATTTAGAATACAAAGTCTAATATTAATTTTTCATGGGGTGATTAACAGCAAAGGGAGCTGCAATAACTATGCAATAAAACTTTGATTTTTTGGCTGCAAAAGGAATTAAGTATGGACTTAATTTATCAGAGTACATCAGTTTATGCTTCATTTTGAGCAGCAAATAGTCTTATTTTCATGCAATGCTCTGTATGAACCAGAACCCACCATGACTGGATTTACCAACACTTGGGTTGCTTTGTATTGAAGAATAACGACAATGGAACTGCAGCAAACATAGAAATGGCCACCAGCTTTTTTCATTTTAAGAGTCTCCCCTAATAGGAGACCTCCTCATGTCGCATAGGGAATTGTAGCACTCTAACTGGTGTACTTTGTCTCTAGAAATCAATTTAAAAATGTATTTTTCCGTTTCTAAACAGGATCACTGTTACTATGAAGGTTACATTCAGGATGAGGCTGGCTCAACAGCAAGCATCAGTGCCTGTAGAGGTTTAAGGTAAGGTGGAGGTTCAGTTCGCAAATGGTACTGATATCAGAATATGCATGAGGATAAGTTTTCCAGTTCAAATAGAATCAGGTTGTAAATAAATAGGTGCTATCTTTTATTCTCGTATGCTTATGAGGGAACAGACCTGAATTAAAGATGAAAGCCTATCTTGGAACTCGCCACTGAAGCTGGATTTCACTTTACAAGCAGAAAACTCCCAAATGTAAAACTAATTCATTCTTAATCCAGTTTCCTTTTGATTAATGGTCACCTGCTCAAGAGACCTCACCTGATGAGCTTCCCATTCACAGAATGGAGTCACAGAATGGCTTGGGTTGGAAGGGACCTTAAAGACCATCCCCAACCCAGCAGCTTCAATTCCTGCCTGCATGCTGCCAAGCCATGCTCCACTGTGGGCAAAGTGGTGATGGGTTGAGGGTTGATGATCTTTGAGGTCTTTTCCAACTGTAATAATTATACGATTGCATTGGGGTGTGCAATAGTCTCTACGTGCCCTGTTAAAGACAATATTGCTGTCTCAGTCCCATGGATTCAAAAGTCTAACCTAAAGAAAATGTTCACAGTGGGTATTTTGAGACCCGTGGGCAGAAGTACCTGATTGAACCCTTGGGAACGTCGGACAGAGAGAAGCATGCAGTCTATGAGTTTGTGGAAGACGAGTCCATCAAAACCTGCGGAGTAGTCAATAGCAGCTGGGAAGTGAATGCAAGTGACCCCATCAATAACATCTTCAAATCCAGCAATAGCCCAGAAGTAAGTACAGAGCAGAAAAGAAGCTGAGGCTGCAGCACAGGGCGAGTGGCCAAAGTCCCACTGTCTGCTGGCACCTCTGGGAGAGAAGCAATTGCAAGCAGTGGAGTGTAACCAAAAATTAATCGACCAGTGCAAGATCTCAGATCTGAGCCTTTGGAGCTGCCATCTGAGTTAAGCCCTCCTTCATGTGTCCGTGTGCATTTTTAATCATCGAAACATCTGGCCTACCTTTGATTGTTTTAAAATGAGACAGTCCCATTTCAAATTACTTAGTGAGACAAAGGCCCCAGTAATGAATACACTGATGGGAAACTGCTAAGAATGAGACTGAAACAAGCCTTAAAAGTCACCAAAATTTATCTTCTCTCTAGATGAAGGCGTACCTGAAGGCAAAGAAATATCTGGAAGTTTACGTAGTTGCAGACAATATTATGGTGGGTACTGAAGTAACATTTTCCTCATGAGACTGAGGTCAGTGCTGTTCGTTCTGGGCTCCTACCACAACTACAGCACTGGGACAAAAAGCAGTCCCAGCCGCAGCCCAATTCCTCCAGGCTTTGCACTAGATGGTCTGATAAAACAATAAATACAACAGATAAGGCCAGACCAGTTGACATTGCCAACTTCTGTGGGGATATTTCTTTTCTGACAAACCACTTCTTTTTCCTCTTATTCCTGACATCGTGTATTTGGTTTTTCAGTATAAGAAGTACAACAAAGATGTTAATACTGTGAGACAAAGGATATTTGGAATAGTCAATTTCATCAACACGGTAAGAATAAATACAGAAGAGAAAAAATTAATTAGATGTGATTTATACTTTTTCTTTTATGAACTTTATATATTTTTACTATAACATGTAGAAAAGCATGAAAACTGTACTGTCATTTTCAAGCAAATCTGCCCATATCACTCTGCTGTTTGCCTTCAGGCAGGAAATATAAGTTAAACTGGTATTGAGGGAAGACTTGCATCTTATTTTCTTATCATCTCTTACAGTCAGAGATTGAAATACTTCAAAAAGAATGAACTGATTCTTCATTCTCCCACAGTTTAAATTTCCTCCAAAATCTGGATTTTCCAAGTACTTTAAAGCCATTTTTCTGGGTGGGGGGAAATAAGACTTCAAGTTTTGTCTTCTGTTTTGTCGCAACTTCTTAAATCAAGTTTGGAGGGGTCCATATTGAACCAACAACAGGAAACCAATCATGCAGATGACTGTCTGTTGAGGAAGCCTTTGTGAAGTACTTTGTTTTACAGCAAAACGGTTTCTCTGCTGCAGGTTTATAAGGCCATCAATATTTACGTGGCTCTAATTGGCCTAGAAATCTGGACAGACAATGATAAATGCTCCTTGAGTCCTATTGCAGGATCGACTCTGGACAGCTTCTCAAAGTGGAGGAGCTCAGATTTATTAAAGAGGAAAAGAAACGACAATGCTCAGCTAATTACGTACGTATCGCTGCTTTTCCTGCTCTGGTCACAAAGCAGTTTGTCTCAAAGACTGCAGTGTAGGCTAACAACACAAAGAGTCGTGGCATGAAACTTAAAGGCAACTGGGAAATGCAGATCATCAAACCCAACCAGCATTTACTCTACTATTCTGGCTCACATTCATTGGTTTTCACTCACCCAAGCATTTCATCAAGCGATTTGCACTGAACCAGGTGCTCGGGTCTCATGAATGGCAATGTAGTTCAGGTTAAAAAAAAAAAAAAAAGTGTATTTAGTTGTTTTCTGGTTTGCACTGCTCTTAAGCCTATCTTCAAACACTGTATTAAATCAAGGATGAAAAGCAGAGCTGGAAGTGAATATAGCAAATGCTGACTTCGGGTCTGCTCCGTGGTAATATCACTGTGTTTTGTGCTGTCTTTCTTCTTCCTTACAGAGGGCACGACTTGGAGGGGACAACGATTGGATTAGCTTTTATAAAATCCATTTGCAGTGATGTATATTCTGCAGGTATTATCCAGGTCTGATTTATTCTTGTTTATCTCATTTTTAAAAGCTTTTCTGGTTCTCACTCAACCAGCAAAGAACATTTGGGTTGAGAAGATTCGCGGGCTTTTCCAACCTTTATGATTATTTGGGTATGGTGAGGATAGGTTTATGGCTGGACTTGTTGGGCTTAGTGGTCTTTTCCAACCTTAATGATTAATGATTCTATTAATGAAAATTATTGGGCTTATAACATTTCCAGTTCTTTGTCTGGTTCATATCATTGTTTCATTAGGCTGTAGAAGTCACAGGCTTTATTTTAAATGACGTGCAGAAGACAACAAGCACACATAAAGTGTGGTATTTGTGTTACCTAACGGTCAACATCCAACTCAGACATCTTTACGTGGAGCACCAGACACTTATAGAGTCAGAGAGAAAATCAAGTGATTTTGTGTCCAAAAAGGTTCTGTTTTGAGTGGGGAATTGTGGAATAGATGCATGCATGGACTGACCAACACTACCAGATTATGTATGATGAGAATATCATCACTTGAAGAGCTGTTCTACTTCTCAGCCACTTGATTTCTTTGATGTTCCTACGTGCTCTACAATGCTCACAGAAGTAATACGTTGTCCTTATTTCCACAGGATCATAGCAGAAGTGAGATTGCAGTTGGAGCTACCATGGCACACGAGATGGGACACAACCTTGGCATGAGTCACGACACCAAAGACTGCACGTGTCATTCCCGAGTCTGTGTCATGACAGATACTGTTAGGTAAGAGTCTGGGAAAGAGGGTGAGCACATTCACACACTGCATCTGAGAATGAAGGGCTCTGTATAAGCTGCCAGTTTCCAAAACAGTTTGTTATAGTTGTTTCTATTTAGTGGGGATAGTAGTGAAGGTCAATAGATGGTTGGACTGGATGACCTTAGTGGTCTTTCTAACTTTTATGATTATTTGATATTTTTGTCCTTTAAGATTATCCCATTTAAATTGTATTTTTAAAAAAAGTAAACTGAAGAAATTCCAGAGTGTGGTGAGCATCCTACTTCCAATTTGAGGCTCTTTATATTACTTCTAGATGGATAATCCCGAAAGCACAATCTTTAGTTATTCTGGGATAACTTTTCCATCAGGGGTTATTGCTTCTCCTTGTCTACAACAACCATAACCCAAGTCTTCTTGCTTTCTCAAAACAGTTCTATCATCCCTAAGAAATTCAGCTCCTGCAGCCTCCAAGATTTTGAGAAATACATGTTGAATGACATGCCAAAATGTCTAACTAACATCCCAGATATAAATGCCATCATAGCACCTTCATCATGTGGCAATGGCTTTGTGGAAAAAGGAGAGGAATGTGACTGCGGGACTTCAGAGGTATCTGCCCAACTGGGGATAAAATAATAAACTTGGAAGAGGAAACTGGTTGTTTTCAGGCTGTTTTCTGAGGCAGTCTGTTTAAATCTAGCTGAAATACTTCCGTAGAAACTGCAGCCATCAAACCGCTGGTCTGCAGTCTGGACGTCCCTACAAAGCGCAGGGAAGATGAGGGCACATCATATGGGGTTGTATCACTGAAGGAACTGAGAACAGGGAAGAAGCACAGATACAAAAGCGTCAGAGAGGAAATAAGTCAGTTCCCTGTATGCTCTGGTCAGCACTTTGATGACCACGTTTGGAGATCTTCACATGCATTGTGCTCTAGTGACAACAGTTTTCATAGAAGCAAAGACAGATCCCAGTTACTCTTCCCTCTCCCAGTAAGCAGTGGTTTGCTGGGAATGCCATGCAGAGGGACTGAAGTTTGGAGCACTGTACAGAGCCCTGACAGTCTGTTCTATCCCAGGAGTGCACAAATGCCTGCTGCGACCCAGAGACGTGCAAGCTGACAGCTGGCTCCATGTGTGCCCACGGAGACTGCTGCGAGGACTGCCAGGTAAAAACCCTATCTCGGCTTCTATCACTGAGGTGTGCTGACGTTTTCTGCCTTTGTGAAAGCAGTAATGCATTTCACAACAGAATCAGTCCTTGGTACGTGTAAATACTGGCACAGCATTGTAATTGTTACGTCAAGTGAAGCACTGCTTTCCTCCAATTCAGTACAAAAGTGCAGGAGCTGTGTGTCGGGAAGCCAAGGATGACTGTGACCTGCCTGAGATGTGCACTGGTTATTCTGGGAATTGCCCATCGGATCGATTCCGTATGAACGGACATCCTTGCAACAATGGTGAAGGCTTTTGCTACATGGGAATCTGTCCCACCCGAGAAAGCCAATGCAGAGCTGCTTTTGGACCACGTAAGTACAAGCTGCCACTGAAAATATAAGGTTGTCAATAGAGAGAGACAAGGCAGGCTTTGTGTGCTAGCAAACCACCAAAGGCCTTTTAGAAATACGGAACAGCGTGGCAAGAGAACCCAGATCAAGCTCATAGTGTAGTTTATTGATTTTCTACTTCTATGTAAATGATTATTAGCACCTGACCTCTAGGGAAATGTGAAGTGGTAGGCTGGTTCCTCTTTCGCACCATGGTTTTAAGATAATCTTGAAACAGAGCTGATATTTGCATGATAGAATGAGGAAGTGCCTGAGTTTCAAATTGCTGTCCAAATTTGGTATGTCTGCATGGTTTGGAAGGCTTACCATCCTCCTCAACCTGACTGTGTCCCTTCTGCTAAGCAAGGTTTGTGATGGACAGAGAACACACAGGACAGGTGCTGCTGAATGCACACATTAACACTGCAGGATTAATGCACAAAGTGCCAGGGACTCATTTAAGCTCATGGGTAACTTCACTGAGGAAGTCCATTTCCTAAACAGATGAATGAAATGCAATACTAACAGACTAACCTAAACTAATTCTAACTTCTCTCCTAAGCTCTTCGTGTTATTGCTCTTCTTGTTTTCCTCTTTAACAGAGGCTACTGACGGGGCAGCGTCCTGTTACCGGATGAATGAGAAGGGGTTGTATTATGGATACTGCAGAAAAGAACGAGGCAGTCACGTCCCGTGTAAAAAGAAGTAAGCACTGTTAGAGAATTTGCCAGAACTTGGGAAGAGAGACCATTGCCATTCAAACTCAGAGATGGAAAAAGAGTGCAGCTATTGTAGATGGCGCATAAGGCTGCAAGTCCTTTTTTTCTTATTCAGTTGGAATACTGAAGTAAATGCACTTCTAAGAAAACTAATTGCCAAAGAGAACTCCTGCCCAGGGAAAGCAGTGATGCAAATTGTCTCGAGGTCAGTCTGCTTGTGCATGTGTGTAAGATTGCTTGCATGTACATGCAGCCAAGGGCAAGGAAAGGATTTTGAATAGGGAAGCTGAACTTCTGATAAACCTCCACAACTGAGAACAGCTCAGCTAATTTCTGTAAGTTATTATGGGTTTTCTAAAGAACTCAAGAGGAGTTCTTTAGAAGAACTCTCTTTCAAGAGCCACTCAGAAACTGATCTAAAAACACCACAAAGCAAAACATACCTGCAGTTCTTTCTATGGAGTTCATATGCAGCCACTGAAATCCAGGCTGGAGAACAGAGCACCTTTGCTGCACATTGTTCTAATGACCCTTGTTCTCCTTCCAGAGACATCATGTGTGGGAAGCTGTACTGCTCTGGGGGGCAGGAGATGCCCACCTATGGCAGCCTGGTGACCTTTGAGTCCTGCAAAGCAAGCTTTCCTAGGAATGGAGATACAGATTTAGGGATGATCCTCAATGGAACCAAGTGTGGGGACGGCATGGTTAGTAGAGGAAAAAAACCACCTTCTCCCTGTTTCTTTCCTCTTTCAGTCTTGCTTACATCATTAGCCAAGCAAGAAGGACTTTAGACAAGGAAGATCGAAGTGGACATTGAACTTCCACTGATCTGACTTGCTGTGCCTTCTGCCCTACGTCTAGCAGAAACTAGGAGCAAAGCAAACAGGAGCTCCTGTGCTTCTGAGTTCCTTGCATTTCGTTGCCATTTTACTCTTTTTTTCACTGACAAAAACATACGTGGCAGAAGAAATATTGCCTTTGTACTGGAAGGTTAAAAGATTGTACAAATTATTTTTAATTATTTCTATAATGAATGTGTTAGGCATCACTGGGGATTACATCCAAATTCCTTGTAATATTTCTACCTGAAAGAGGTTTTCAGGGGAAAAAAAGAATGAAGAATTGCAAATGATTGGCAACCAGTGCCATCTCTACATCTTTGCCACTATATCTTGCTATAAAATATCCAAAGGTCAAATTAAAAATTATACCCACATCTCATCTACATCTCCTGATGTAGGTCTAAGTGATTAGCATACTTTTCTATGCCTCCTTTCACTCTTCATCTCTTCATGCAATAATTGTGCAAGCTCTGCATGTTCTGAAAGCTGTAAATCTCTTTTGTGACATTGGCCTTGCACGTTGCAGGTATGCAGCAATGGAGAATGTGTCTATGCTGAAGATGTCTTCAGATCAAGCGACTGCTCTGCCAAGTGCCCTGGACATGCTGTAAGATACCAGCTATTAACTTAGGAAAAAACAGTGCATGCCAACTACAGACACTGTTGTTGATTCCATTTAAGTCATAAGGACAAGAATTTGCAAAAAGTTGCCAAGCCAGAACTTGCTAAAGTTTTAGGAAACCAAATTTTATTTGATATGGTATCCATATTTTTAAGATCACAGGAGATGGACACAGATTCCTTGTAATTCTAATTGTAATGCAATATCACAGTTAATCTTTCATTCATTCTGTGCAAAAGTGCCACAGCCAGTGCTAAATCTTAGTCCACGTGAAATGAGATGGGTTTCCTGCACCCTGTTCCACAGCTGCTGAAATGTTTCTATGTTATCTGCACTCATCCTGAATCTACTCCTGGCTTTGTGCTTCCCTAGGTTTGTGACCATGAGATGCAGTGCCAGTGTGAAGAAGGATGGGCACCACCAAACTGCGACAGCTCATCCACAGTCACCAGTAAGTACTGCATGGCCTCACATGGAGAACACTGCCATCAACTGACTGAAACGAGACCTTTAGCTCCAGCGAAACAGCCTTAACTTGCAAAACTGCACACCTAGGGCTATGACTTCTGTGCATGGATGTGTGACTGCGGGTTGTACTCTGCCAGCGTTCAGGATGGGCATCTGCTCATCTGTGTGCATCTTCTAAGAGATAGCAATTTGTGTTCTGTCTTCCTGACAGGTTTTGCAATCGTTGCTGGTGCGCTGGTTGCCCTCACTGTGATTGTAATTGCAGCAATATTGCTCTTCCGCTTCCGAGTATTCAAGAAGAGGTAAAATATTTACTCTATTGAGAAAGGGGTAAACTAAACCCAAGCAATTTAAGCTGGGGTTTTCAAAGAAGGTGAAGAAAACTCTGGAGAAGCAAGGAAGTTGGTGTGAGAGCTCTACTGAAGCCAGGAGAGTCTTAAAACTAGTGCTCAAGATTAATCCTACAGTAATTAAAAATGGCTTTCATAGAATCATACAGGTGGGCAAAGAGCTCTCCACCCAACCCCACCATGCCCACTGACCATGTCCCTCAGTGCCACATCTCTTGAACGCCTCCAGGGATGGTGATTCTGCCACTTCCCTGAGCTCTATACTAGAATAATGGGATTAAGGCAAGCACTCAACTTCAGCAAGTATGTTTTATATGAATTTAGAATTTATATATATATATATATATTATATACATATTCACATAGCAGCCATACCAGAAGGGGACCTGGAGCCACCAATCAAGTCTTTGTGGACCAAGAACAAAGAGAGCACCCTGGCTTGGCAGTACCCACTCAGAAGGTAAGAGCAGAGCGATGCTGGGTCACTACAGCCTCCCCAAGATTGAAATGAGGGGTGAATTGTGCCACATGTGCAGGAGGGCTTCAAAGCAGTTGTGCAGTGCTAAGAGGAGTGTGCTGTAGAACCCCAGCATGGGGAAGGGAGCAAGTGAAGCATGTAGCACTAAGTCTGACTGATCTGTCTGCAGTAAAGGGCGCAAAGGCAGTGCACAAGATGAGCTCTCCATTAGACTTTACTGTTCCCTGTTTCAGATTAATGATAAGAAGCTTCTCCTTCCTGTACCTCCACCACAGGAGAACAAACCACAGCTTCGGAGCGTAAGTGATTCTGGAGATATTCTTATTTTCTGATGTTGGGTTTGGGTTTGGGGAATGCAGCACATGTGACATCACAGAGAATCAGAAAGGTTGGAAAAGATCTCTAAGAACACCAAGTCCAACATGAACCCATCTTCACCATGTCCTTCAGTGCCACATCTCCACAGTGCAAACATCCCCAGGGATGGTGACTCCCTTACATCCCTGGACAGCTTGTGCCAGTGTGAAAGTGGAGACCTGCAATGCCAAGCTGATCCCAAAGGCTGAGAACCATTGCGTTGCAGCTATAAAGCCCTGTAAGTTCTCAGGGCCAAGCAGAGTAAAGCATCCCTTATCTAACTCTGAAATGAGTGCATCCATTTACTTCTACCGATGAACTTCATATATACAAACACAAGCTCACACGTTCCCATTGAATATGCAAATACAAAATATGTATATAGGGTAAATCTGTATTCTGCTCTCCTCTTTTACAGCCTATCATAAGGCCAAAAGGTCCCCCACCTCCCGTCCCTGGCACCAAACCAGCCTTTTCTCACACACAAGACATGTTTGTAAGTATAACCTTGCAATTTTTCCACATCTTTCATCTAAGCTGCAGACAAACAGCAGATGCCAAATACTATTTTCAGTTTCTGACTGTGGTTAAAGAAATCACAGATGTTCACAGAAGCGCTGAACTGTTAAGATAGGAAAAGACCACCAAGATCAGTAGTCCAACCATCAACCCACCAAAGCAATCAAACTTCATTAGGGTAGCAGTGGTCTTTTTTTCCTCCATGTAACTCTAAATTGTACATGATATTCTTAACCTGTGCCAGGGATGCCAACACATCCACAGTGTTCACAGCTCTCCTTACAACATGCAGATCTGGGAGGCACGAAGGGTGGCACCTGTGAGAGGGTCTCCATCACTGCACACGCACATGTTTTGAGTTCTTAAAAAATATTTGGAGATCAGAAGAACTTATTTGTCATTTACAGTCCCAAAGAATCCTTATTCAACAAAATAACCCCCTCAAATGTTTCAGCCTCCTGCCCACCCCTGATGTGAGGGTGTAGAAACCATTTCCGTATTTAGCAACCTAATTGCTTGCGTGAAAAATGATGGATGAGGACTGGAAAAAGAAAAGCATCTGCTTAATTATAAAAGCCTTTATATCTCCCTGTCTTTAGAGATACATTCCTCAGCATGTACCTTGAGCACGTGACAGCTTCAGCCCCTTTAGCAGTCTATTTGAGCACAGACACTTGATGCAGATGAATTTACACATTTAGAATAGCTCAGAGCTCTTCTGAAACGGGATATCTACATCCCTCATGTATTTATTACTGTGTGTGGACAGATTAACCTGACTTGCCCCTAGCTCTTCCCCTAAGAAAACGCTTTAGCAAATATATGAGATAACTGCACTGGCAGCTGCTCAGACAGGGAAGCACAATGGCACTGACATTACATTTTTGTTACAGGCACCAGAGAAAAAACCTACTTGTCTCCCTGTTCCCAAAGGCAAACCTCCACCTCCACCAAAGGTAACCTGAGCTCCAACACGAACAGCAGTCCTCTCAGGATGCAATTTGTTGAATAGGACACAGCTATTTGTTTAATTCTTTTTTCATACAGGCTTTGAAACCTCCCATTAACCCCAGGGTCTGAAGCTCCTGCAGGAGGGCTCATGGAATGCTGCGGGGCACTTGGTTTGTCCTCTGATTCTCCACTTTTCCTGTTCTCTGTGAAACAGAACAGCTTACTGACAGCTGCTTTGAAAGGAAAACTTTGGTTTTCAAACAGTGAGGAACTCTTTGGTGATGACATCAAGCTGCTGTCAGGAAGGAAACAAAGCAGAATCACTGCTTGCACTGAGGTATGGATGGAGCACACTATGACAGCTGGTGGACACATCCCAGCTCCTCAGCTGACTCTTCACTGCTTTTCTCCAAAACAGACCTGAAAAGGTCAGAGAAAAAGCATAGGATGCAAATTCTGCAAACTAGGATACATCTCTGGATCTTTGCCAACCCTCTCTGCAGCACCAGATTCCTGCTTCATATGTGCACTGCAAGCTCTGGACCCAGAAAAATCCTGCCAGCCCTCTGGAGAAGAGCTTACAGCCTTGCGGCCTGGAGGAACCTTGAAATAATACAATTACGAAGTGAACACATCGATTCTGGAAGGATCCATACGGATCAGATCCTTTCATTAATCCTTAGGTTACCTGTTACACAGGATTTCTCTGTTGAATAGATAAGTTGTGCTCAGAAGCGAAGCACACAGGACTCAACCTCCAGCTGCCTGCAGCACTCCCAGAGCTCAGCCCATGCCAGTTCCAAAGGAGCTCCAGCTGCCACCATTGCACTTGGACAGAGAAACTTGGAAAAGCAGTCAACAAAATCTTTAATCATTATTTCTTTTCACCCCTCAGCTCCAGAAATATCTAAATATTTCTCCCTTCCAGGATATACACAGCTCCGTGTTTTCATTTAATTGCTCCTGCACCACGACCTGTTATTGTAAAGTTGCTAATGAGCACCGGGCTGGGCACAGGGGTTTGTTATTGTGGGACCACGTTGCAGCAGTGAGGCTTTGCACACTGGTTTGGTACTGAGGGGTTCTTCATTCGTTCTGATCTGTTGGCATCAGCAGTGTTGACACTCTTGGCCTGTTGGCATAGATCTGCATGTTGCTGTTGGCACTGATGTTAATAATGCTGTGTGGGTGCTGGCACTGATGCTATTGTTACCATTGGCACTGTTATCATTTGTGTGGTTGGCGTCAATATTTTTTAAGTTAAAGCACACAGAAGTGTTTTTCAAGGAATAAAAAAAAAAAAAAAAAAAAAAAAAAAAAAAAAGGGGGGGGGGGGGAAAAAAAATGCCCCAGTTGCAAAGTACTCAAGACTTGATGGAGGTTCCAGTTTGAACTGGATTTGTGTTTGGGTCAGGATCAAAATCAAAGCACTCCTTTGGTTTTCCAAATAGATTATGCTGTGCCTCATAAGAAGGCAGCTTGCAGCCTTGGGGCACAGTGGCTAAAGAAGAGCTCACGGCTGCCAAACTACCAAAATCTGGGGCAGCTGGCCAGCACTGTGCATGCTTTCAACTGGGTTTGGTTCTGACCAGCACATATTGGGACTATTGCATAAACCTGAGCCTCAGAGAGCATGAAATGCATGTAAAATAACCAATTTCTTCTTTTAGGCTAGGTATGCTTTGACATTACTAGTTACCACAGGCCCTGTAAAACACGGATATCATGAAATTACCATCTTCAGTTTGAGGCCTGAGGTAGTTTTGGAAGAATGTGGCTTTTTCCACTTTAGATAACTGTTCCCTTATTTAGGCAGAAATGGATTTTAATCTATCCATATTTGACTGTCATATAAAGATTTAGAACTTTTTAAAATGAACTGTAATTAATGTATTTACAATGTTTTCTATATTAAAAGTATTATATTGGAAAACTAGATGATCTCTGAGTTCCCTTCCAACCCATCTTACAATTCTATGATGTGCCTCCAATTAAACAATCATCATTTGTAAACAATACACATGGGATCATTTAGAACAGTGCCAACTCCCTAAAACTTATAATTTGGACCCAAAAGACCATAAAGTATTGCAAAACCCTGCCTGTTAACCAGTAAAGCTGGACTTTCAGTATCTAAAGGGGGGCTGTAAGGGAGAAGAGGACTCATTCTTTAGCAGATTACAATAGGATGATGGAAAGTGGTTTCAAACTAGAAGAGGGGAGACTGGATGTAATGAAAAAGCATTTTGTGATGAGGGCAGTGAAGTACAGGAGCAGGTTGCCCAGAGAGGTGGTGGGTGGTGGATGCCCAATCCCTGGAGACGCCCAAGGTCAGGGTGGACAGGGCTCTGAGCACTTGATCAAGCTGTGGGTGTCCCTGTTCATTGCAGAGTTGGACCTGATGGCCTTTAAACGTCCCTTCCGATTCAAATGATTCTATGATTTACGGCTTCTCATGACCTCAGCACCCACAGACTGAAAGAATAGTCCAATCTGTCCCAGCCCCACATAGCAGCTCAGTATTCCATTGTGCAAATGTGACATCTACTGTCAGAAAGACTCTACTGCAGGAGGAAAGTGTTCGAAGGCATCTTCAGTCATCCTGAATTGCCATAGCTGGTCCAGCTGTCTCATTATTCCTGGTTAAGCATCCCTTGCTCAGCTTGTTTTGCCATACACACGTACAGAAGCCCATCTGCTAGCATCATGTAGCAGGATACAGGGGGACCTTTGGCACAGGAAAATCAGTGAACAAGCAGAGATGCAACTTATGTTTTCTACCTTCCTGCATGCACATACATGTGTGTATGCATCGTATGAGCAAGCACTCCATCTCCACGAGGAACACAAAAGTTCTTTTCTGATCCTCTCTCACCTCTGGATTCACCACCCACCGCCATTTCCCCTCCCTTTTGCTCTTTGCACCCCTCAAAGCAATCTTCATTACAAACAATTTGGAGTCTACTGGCAATAAACACACACTGGACCATCGTAACACACCATATTCCTCAGCATCCCCTATTTGGCCCTTTTTGTCGTTCACTTTGCTGTGCAAGTGCAGCACCAGCCATTAGAGGGCAATGGGGCACGGAGATGAAGCTTCCCTTGCTGGCTATCGGATGACAGCTATCACCTCAAACAAATCAATTCTGAATATACTGCATCCTCTGACCTTGAGCTATGGATTCAGACACATTAGCAAGGACATCATCTGCCAGGAAGAGTGGGGAGACTGGAGCATGTTCACATTTTCAGACACAGAGGCACCAGGCAACTAATAAATTGCCTCAGCCCAACCCTGCAAACGTGACACCATCAGCAGCACGTTAATTGATTTTTTTTTTTTTTTTTTGCTTCCTTATAGTAGATTTTTGATAGCCTCATAGCATTGCATAAATCATTACCACCACAGTAAGTGAATGAAAGGCTGCAGGCTGAATCTACCGGCATGCAAATCAGACAAGATTCATGGAAACACTGCAGATTTCCTAGCTGAAAGACCTCAAAATGCAGACCCTACTATCCACCACCCAGCTGGGATAATGTCTCTCCAGTGCCATGAAATGAATGTCTTTGGATACAACGTCATTTGTCACTGACTGATAATATCAGTAAATGTGAACCTCAGCCATCAGCTACTTACTATTATTTACCAAAGGCTGAGAAATGCCAGCCTTTAATCATCACTTTATTGATAACTTCCCAACATCTCACTGCTGGAAGCTTCTGATCTTCCTCTGGTGCCGAGGAAATGGGAGGCCCTGGGGAAGGAGCAGGGATGTCTGCTGGGTCACCAGCAATTGCCACGGCTCCTGGATCACTTTAAAGCCATCTTTAGAACAGTGGCACAGATATTAATGGGCTGTTACTGACATTAATCCATAAATAATTCTGCATAATGCATGGCCCTGGCCTTTTGAAGGTCTAGGGAAAAAAAAGCAGAGGCTGAAACATTGATAGATGTGTCTGCAAGAGCTATTAAAAAGTAGAGAGCAGTTTCCATGGGACTGATGTAGGCTGATACCCAGGACCAGAGGGTAATGTTGGTCATGTACCCACTGAAATAGCTCTGAGCACAGAGAACCAAGCAGGAGGATAAACAGGAGGAATAATACAACTTAACTGGACTTCAAAAACAGCACTTTCCTCTCCTCAGCAGTCAAAAAACATTGTGAAAGACTGAAGTCTCTGTACAGGTGGGGACAAAGCTTGGGTGCTCTCAGCTCAGAAAAAGCCTGTTACGCATGTTCGTGCGTGTAGGAGGAAATGAAACGCTCTTCTGCCATACACGCAATCTATTTTTTCATGTCCTGAAGTGCACCAGAGTAATGTATTTTCCATGTCCATTTTGCTGCTGCCACAGATGTGTCCCTGAATCCCATCAGTGAATACCTCCCGTGCAAGTGCTGCAATGAATTGCTAAAGATGCTTTACAACTTTCATCCAAAAAGCCCTGCTGCCCAGCCATGCTCCACAATAAGGCTTTGTAACAGTAGAAAACCCATGAGATGACTTGAACAGAAAACAGAAAAACACAGTTACTGTCAAGGAATTGAAACAGATGCAGAAATGCCAACTGAGCACCTACGTACTTCACTGTAGGCATCTGTTACAAGTCCACACCTCTCCACTTTCTACATACAGCGCCTTCACTTCTGGTTTACAGCCAGATCTCATGGCAAGACTCCCTCTTTGCCTCTCAGAAGATGCCAAGGGATCAACTCCCAGGCCACTGGTCAGATTTCTCGGCACTTAACATCTGTAGTCAAGAGCTGGCTTTTCAGAAGGGTTTAGCATCTTCTGTGCACCCACATTAAGCTCACTCACCTGGAAACTCAGTTCCAGCCTTAAGTTCCCCATGCTTTATCTCCACGTGTTTGAAATGAGGACACCAGTTCCCCTTTCCTCTCCTTGACTGTCTCTCAAACCTCAGCTGGCTGCAGAGGAGATGCTCAACACCACGTTGAGCTGAACCCACAAGGGCCACATTCTGAGCCTTTGACGCCATATGTCTGTGCCTTTCCTATTCTCCTTCTTTTTTGAGCATATAGATTTGCTCACACAACAGCTCCTGTATTGGTTCATTTAATGCTATGACGACAAGAATCATAGAAAATCCCACATTGGAAGGGAACCATAAGGATGACTAAAGCATTTATAAAACAATTCTCACATAACCACCTCTCTAATATCATTTTTGCTAATATCATTTTGAGAATCCCTACAAATGACACAAATAACCCTGCACAGGTCCCAACACACTGCAGCAGACCACCATCCAAAAAGGGTGAGGGGACACCCAGAAAGGACAAGAGGAAGAGACAAAGCACAGCAGGACCCCAAATCACCCAGCAACCATCAGAGAGCTGTAATTTGCTGTGAATTTTTCATGCTAGAATCAGCTGTGTGCTGCAGGCATGTAGCCGGATGGGAAATATACCTGAAATATTAATGACCCACAGCAGAGTGCAGGCAGAAAAAACTCTACAAATGAGGACAGGGAACCTTAGGTAACCTGGTGAAATTGCTCCTTCTTTTTTTAGTGTAAAACCGGTGAATTAAAACAACTTGTGCTGTCCCAGATGCACTGGGAAGGGAAAAAAGTGGGTTCCAGGCTTGGGCTCTTCCATAGTGGGTCTGCATGCACCACACAGACAGATTTCTCCCTTACACTGATAAAATTGGACCCAAAACTCTTTAAACTTAACACAAGATTTCACTATCAGTACAAAAAGGAGCTCCAGTTCACACCAAGGTAACATTATCTGGTTTCCCTTGAATTGCTTTGAGCAATCTGTTTAACTGAGAGGTGCCCCTGCCTATAGCAGGGGAGAAAGAACTGGATGATCTTAAACACCCCTTCCAAACCAAACCATTCTATGATGATATTAGGAATTTTACCTCCTCCTTCTTCATATTACCCTTTCCCTGCTTTTAAAGCCATCCTGACATGGAGTTACTCACAAAATCACTGCCATCGCTAGAAACACAGCAATCAGAAGAATCTTCTCATTGCTTATTTAAAATGCGCCGAGCAGCACGGATGTTTGTGAGATACGTGCCAAATTACCCCAAACTGAAAGAGGGGAAAAAAAAGCAAATTCTGAGCATCTGCAAAGTGCACCACAGTGCGTGGGAGCAACGCAGAAGCTCCGGTATTAGTTTTTAAGATATTCATGGACCAGCAGTTGCCTTTACCAGGAATAAACCTGTTAGAAAGTGCTACTCAATATGAAAAAAGAGGTGGTAACGTTTGGCCTGTCGATCTTCCACACTGTGCCTCGTTAGGAAAGTCACAACATAACGTAGGGTGGAGGAATCCATCCCTACGTTGCAGAGCATCTTTCACTCAGATCGATTTTGACATGTTTAGCAAACTGTGTTGATGCAAACCGTATCTCAGCAGCTGCAGGGGAGGCAGAAAGTGGGAGGTTTTGCAAAAGCTGGGATTTGGACCACTCTTCTGCTGTGAAGTGAGAGCTGCTGGTGCTCAACCCTGCTGCAAGGCGTGGGTGCTGCAGTGTGCCCTGTCTCTAAGCTTGGGAGACACAAGACCCTGGCTGGAACTGCTAACGTTGCTCCTTTCCCAGTTGGCTGCTGTTGCCATTAATGGCATTTCCCATCCCTTTCAGCCACGATTTGCTTTGTGGATCACAGAATCATTAAGGTTAGAAAGGCCACTAAGGTCATCTAGCCCAACTGAGGCCAACCTCTTGGCCAACCCCTGCCTGTAACTGCTCTAAAGCACATCAGTGCCACATTTACACGGTTCTTGAACACCTCCACGGTCAGTGTCTCCATCACCTCCCCAGGCAGTCTGTGCCAATAGGGTTTGTGAGCAGTGGGCTATTTCCCTCCCCACCTTCCCTTTCTTTACACTAAAATTGCATTTTCTGACTAAGCTCCTGTTGAGCTGTCTGACAGACAATAAATACAATCACACTTAAGTTAATGGGCAGGGCACCAAAACCAAAAGCTTTTATTTTCATTGAACTTCATTATACGTGGCATGTCTTTTATCAAATCTGTCTCCCATATTCACTTTATTAAGAAGTCCATCACTGCAGAATGCATAATGTAATCAGCAAGGACAGGCAGTAAATTTATATTAAACACATTAGCAGGTGGGAACACAGACTCCTGAAAAAATATATCCAAAACGCCATCTTCAGAAAGGACTTTGAAAGGACATGCAAAATGAAGGGAAATTCATAATTCAAGGTGTGCGGGGGGGATTATTCTGCAAACAGTAGAAAGAAAACAAATTGTTTCAGCTAAAAAAAAAAATGCTATGATACTTATAAAATCTACATCAACAGGTTGATGTGCAGTGCTTGGCCTCAAGAATTTCTTGAGATGGCTGTGCAAGTGGTATGGAATGGATGGCTGTAGCAGTCCCTAACTTTGTTATGTTGGCTTTAATAGCCATAGTTAAGGTATACAGAAAATAATTTACCTTAGACTATACCTGTGGTTTGAGCAATTAATCTCAGGGCATACAAGGATCCATTCCTCAGGCTGCAGAGAAGTGACTGATGTAAAACATTTTTGCTGGGGCTGAGGGTGTCCACACAACAGAAAACTCCTCCTGAATCACATACCTCCTTTTCTACATGCTTTTGTGTCTCCACAACCTAAACAATACCTGCACCTAATTCTAGGAGCTTTGACCCACCAAAACATTGCAGAGCTGTGCAATGGGTAAGAGATGCTTGTTTCAGCAGACAGAAGCGTGCAAGCTGTGACCTCTCTCCAAGATCTCTCCTTTGGCTGCTCCCACTCTTTGGAGGGGAAAATAAAAAGTCAGACTTCTTGCAGGTTTAACGTAAGCCTTCACTCCTTGCCAAAAAAACCCACAACACACCCATATATCTTCCCTCATCAGTTCACCAAAAAAAAAAAATCCAAACCGTATGAATTAAGAATTCAGAGCACATCACACTCATGTCATAGTTTTTAATCTCTGAAAATCAGTTTTTATATGTGAACAAGAATAATTTGTGCCAGCTTCCATTTACTTGACAAGTAATTTGCTGTTTAAAAACAGGATTTGCATGGGAACCTGCCAGCCAGCCCTCTTCACAGAGCTCTTCCAACTAGTACAGCAGCAGCCATTATACAAGGCTGTTCCTTGGCCTAAGGATGATAGAGCTGCTGCAAGATGAAGTGCGATTCCACAGTGCATAGAAAACCTCCTGGATATTCCATAGAGAAGAACATCCCTCGAGACATTCAATAGGTGTGGATGCGTGGCAGTGAGGGACAGGGTTAGAAGGCACGGTGGGGATGGGTTGGGGTTGCCTTTCATGATCTTTTCCAACCTCATGTCCATAATTCTACCCTACAACATCTGCCTCCCTTCAGTTAAGCCTTGCCCTTGCATCCTGCCATGCACAACCTCTTCAGAAGGATGCTATTATCTAGGGGGTTGTCTGCTGTAGTCCCACCATGGAAACTCAATTAAAACAGTAATATAAGGATTTTAATCCCAACTTCCAGATTCCCACTCTAAGAAATAAAATGCCCCACCATTGCTTCTACCACATGCAATAGCAATGTGGGCTTCTTCACGTGCAAGCTGGAACCCAATTTCCAGAGGCTGCTGCACAGATTAAGTGATGACTCAGTGAGGGGAAGCTGCCAAAACTGCTCTGGGTCCTGCACTCTTGCTTACATCCTATAATCAGGAGTGTAAACTGGGTGTGAAGATGGAAATAGAAACCACTGTGCATCATGGCACCATGCATTGCTGCCAAAGAACAGCTCAGCATCGAGTAGCACATACTGAAGGAATCAGACAATTGCTTGCATTTGTATTGTCTGACCAGCACCTGGGATTTGCAAAGTACTTTGGAAGCATTAATTAATCCTCCAAATAGCCCTGCACAGTCAGCATATTGGAGTTCAGTGTTACAGCCTCACTTTTCCCCATCTGGAAGGCTGCAGCTTTACATGATCTTCCCAAAGTCACCAGGGCAGCAGTTGTCAAAGGCAAAATAGGAAGTTGTAAGAACTCAGGTTTCACAGAATCACAGAATTGGAGGGGTTGGAAGGGACCTCTAGAGATCAAGTCTGTGCTCACAAGGCAGTTTCCTCACTTTTCCCATACAGTCTCAAATTCTTGGTCCTTAGGCCTGCAGAAAGCAGTCTGTTCCCAAAGCTAAACATCTGCTATAAACAAGGAGGCTGCTGTTTGCTTTCTGAGTTTGATTTAGAGCTACTACCATCAGCCCCTGAGAAAAACCTTCGCTTTGCAAGAAAGAAATGCCGAGTTGGGTGTTCATACAGGGCTGTGCTCACCTGCAGGCATAGGCAGGAGTGTGCTGTGTCAGTAAGGTCAGATGTTTGGAGAAATGCTGACCTGCACAGCAACACAACCTTTCAAACCATCAGTGAAATGCCAACAAGCCGCCTAGGGGGTAATTCTGTGACATTAAAGGGGTAATTTTCTGTAAGATCAGCTTTCAAACAAAGTATTGATGACATTCCCTCGTCTGGAAAAAAAATCAGTACCCAAGAAACCCCATAATCAAGGAACTTTGACAGAGGCAGAGATGTTGAACTGTACCTATGCCAGAGACTAATTGTCAGTGCTTCACTGAAATGAGGCAACAGCAGAATTGCTCTCATATCTCACACCTGTAACAAACTGGCTGAATGTGTGCCCTATGAATCTTCAGATCTGTCTTTAACAAAACGCCTGTTGCAGGAGGGTCACATGCATCTGAGGCTGCTGCAGCTCAGAGATGAAACATCCCCTGCTTAAACCCAACACCTTCAGCCTCTTTATGAACGTCTCAAGGCAGCACAACTGATGGGAATCCTTCCACAGCAGGTAGTGGAGAGCAGCAGGCTGCTTCACTTCAAAGAATCCATCTTGCTCAAGCGTGTATTTGTGGCAGAGCTCGCGATGTCTGTGCTGCTCATAGGTTGTGGTTCGTCCTTCATTCCCTTCTTAAAGCAAGATTTTCAACAAAAATAATCACATGGGTCAGGACAAAATGACAACAGCTTTTTTTTTTGTCATCATACAATTCAGAGCTCTGGCTGAAATTTGAAGAATACAAGAGTATTTTAACTTAAAAGTAGGTTCCAAATAAGCAAGAAACCTTTTAATGTCTAAGGTAAGTTTCATTTTGAGGTATCCAGGGAAAGAGAGGATATCAAGGCAATCTTGTCCTTCCTATACGTAGGGGAAAAAAATACAATGTGACCTCAAGGCGTGCACTCTTATGTTAACCTCGGTATCTGCTTTATTTTGAGAAAAGCTGACTCTGCAGAAACCTTTGTTGGAACATTCCCAGAGGGTATTGAAGATTGCACTGGGACAGCTGAAATGTGCTGCTGCCAAGAGAAGCAATTAAGGAAAACTAACAGAAACAGGGAGAAAAGCAGCATCAAGAATCTTCGTGTCAAGGTTAAAAATAACGGATGGATTAAGTGGAACCACACTCTGATTACTTCATCTGGAGAATTTATGGGACTCGATTTCACAGCACAGAGTGAAAGATGAAGAATTACATAGATAAACACAGCAGGCTTATTTTCCCCATAACATTTGTTTTGTTTTAAGCACCAATCTAAGGCATGCAGACACAGCTGACAAGTGGCAATGTTTCTTAACATTCCTATTTAGGAGACCAACTTAATTGGCAGCAGTTTTGCTGCAAGCCTTTTTCTATTCAGCCATGGTTAAAAAGCCTTACAACAAGAAGGCAACCTGTAGCATGTGAACTGTCTGGACTGCTTTGCCTGGCCAGCTTAATTTAAAGCTTCTGAACACAGCATAACATCTTAGCGTGGATTCAGCTTTTAATTAAGGAGCATCTTTTCTCACCCACTCATAGATCCCCTTCACCCTGCTGCATTTCTCCCACTCCGCCTCAACAAGGCAGAGGTACAGCAATCCACTTGCTAAGTGATGGCATCAGCATTTGTCCCTGGCACTGAAAGGACAAATTACGTCACGTTTTCACAGTCTGACCTTCTTCAGCTACTTACTGTACTCAGATACACAGAACAGCATCTCCCCCTCCCAGAAGGAAAAGGGGAAGGTGAGCAGTAAGAAACCTGCTGGTGCCAAACCCTGCATTGATGTAAAGCACTCTGCATTGTAGATATAGGAAGACAGTTCAATGCAAATTACCTCTGAATAATGCATCAAATCATGGATCTCCCCTCTCCACACTAAGTTCCCTTCTGCATTGCAGCTGAATCCTTGCTATAACTCACTAAATTGCTGCCTGCAACTCAAGTTGTCTGTTTGATTATAAGTATTCGTAATGGGATTTAGAAGCAATGCATTTTAATGAGAGGTTAACAGTGATCAAGTATTAATTCTGAAAAACACACAAAAATAATTTAAAACATATGAAGCCAGCTGTACTGCATATTCCAGAACACCTAAGAACAAACAGTGAAATCTGTAAGACAAAAACCAACATTTAACCTTCTGAACATTCTTCACTAAGCAGGGATTGAATCACAGAACCACCAAGGTTGGAAAATGCCTCCAAGATGATCCAAGTCCAACCATCCACCCACCACCAATGTTTTTCACTAAACCACATCCCTTAGTACAACATCTAAACATTTCTTGAACACCAATAAACGAACATCACCTGCTCCACACAGGGCATGGAATCCTCCCATATGAACAAGTTCTGTGGCAACAGCACAGTGTGATCTCATGTGCTGCAAAACACCTGATTTGCACACGAGTGTCTCTGGACACTGACTCTACTTAAATTTCAGCCTCTTTTATTTGTGCACCATGTTGACATCACTATTTACCAGTTGCACTGGCACCATGCTCAGTAGCAACCCAGTAGGAACAGTGCTCAAAGATGCCATGAACACCAAAAACAGGAGCCATCTGCATGCCAGCATCTGTAACCCTCAGGTACTGATCCCATTTCCCTGCCTTTTGCAGAGACTTCAGGGCTCACAGCTGCCCTCTGACTTCTGAGTTTTCAGATGGATGTTTACTGTCAGGCACACTGATGGTTTGGCTGGGGTCAATCCACTACAGCTCTTCCTGTCAAGCTGGTTACAAGTTCCCTTGCCATCACTTTGGCTGAGTGTAGGAGCAGCTGAGTGCCATTACATCAACATGTCATTGATCCTCTGGGTGGTTTTTATCATTTTCCTCTTGATACCTGACAGAATGGGCTGTTGTGAATGTTGTCAGCTTCACCAAAAACACATGCAGCATTAAAGACCAGCTCACAGAACGAGGGTGGGCATGGACTGGAGCTATTGCACTGAACCCTAGATTTTCAAACTTTGGCCCAGCACTGAGCAAAGAGAAACTGCAATTATAGTCAGTGAGAAATGCCACATTTGTTTTAGGAAAGAGGATGTGTGCTCAGAAAAGGCACAAGCAAGTTGTGGCAAGGTACTTTCTGGTACTTATCCTTCCCTTTGCCCAGTGCCAGCTGCCTCGTGCTCTGCTGCTCCAGTACATGGAGTACGTGGCAAACATCTCAGCTTGTGACCCACTCCTGCGACACTCCTGTGTTTGATGTCTTAGTTCAAAAGAGACCTAACCAAAATGCTTCAGCCTCCCAGCAAAAATAAACATCATTTTAATGCAATTGATGATATTGAGAAGCAAACCAGTTCTGAACATCCAGAACCAGTTGCACCAGTGAACAGAGTTTGTCTGAAGCAAGATCCAGATAAGGAAATGCTATCTGGAGCTCAGGTTTCTTTTCAGCTCAGCAGAAAGAATTCAAGTATTCATGTTCTAATTTTGCTGATGAGATCATTTAACATCCAAACTTATTTATAAATATAATGGGTAAGTAAATATTATAGTATGCTTTAAGTACACTAATGCTGTCATATTCTACTATGAAAGGCATTCCTGTAAAGTAAAAGAACATCACCTGAAGGCCACATTAAGAAACTTGGAAAATCTTTGCCATTGCACCACTGAGAATCTCAAAATCAATAAGAACCAGAGTAATAAACTTCATTTATTGAGCTAGAACTACCTGAAGCTTAGACATCTCAGTCCATGCATGACAAGCTAGCAAGGCCAAAGCTGCCTACAAACCTCATGAGTTATTCCCTCTGGCACGTGAGTTTTCAGTCTTGAAACCAAATTAATGTAAGAATCACCCCAGCGATGACATCTGCTCCAAGCTCCTAGAAACTACTGTGCCATTTGCATGAAGCTAAACGGTGACACTTTGCTACTACGCCTGCACAGAGATGTTTATACATTGGGACTGCAATTTAGACTGGCAGGAAACTGAAACCAAATGTTGCAACACATTACTAGGCCATCACTCAGCTCTGTCCTACTTTTGGATACTCTTGACAAGCTCTTGAAGGTTGCAGGGATCTGTGTTAGACAGAAGGTCTGGCCTTATGCACGGGAAGAGATGAATAATAATCAGTGGCACTATGGCAAGATGAAGTCTCAGCTGCAGGAACAAAATCATTGCATACTGCAACACTGTCAAATAGATTAAGTTATTCCATAGGAGTTCTCTCACTTGCAAGCAATCTGGCACTTTGTTAAAGTCGCCGTGCAAAGCTGAATTAACATATTCAAGCCAATGAAGTCATGTACCACTCCCTCTTTAATTCTCCTGTACACTGACTTCGTTATAAATGCAATTATATCTGCTAACTAAATACCAACCTCCAAGTCTGTATCAATGAGAATGCAGGGGTATTTCACTAGCCAAGATATGGGTTTAGCTGATACGGGCTCCAAGTACACCTCCACTACAGTGCTAAGCAGAAAATCGAGTTATTTGATTTGAACAGAGTTACAGTGGGTATCAGAAGCAATCATACTCTGGAGAAACCACACACAACCAGTGAGGACCCTTTTTCAATGCAAACTCAGCTATCTTTGGCACTGCATTGTGCTGTGCAGACAACAGTCCCTTTGTCAGCAGCAGAGCAGGAACAGCAGTCATCCCTGCTAGGAAGGAGAATGAAGACTGAAGCTCAGAGATGAATTGAGCTACTGGGATAAATAGATGCGACCTCACTGATGAGGGTGGCAGCAAGCCTGCAAACATCAATGGTGAATTTTGTTATGTTGGCTTTTTTCCCCTTCTTAAGAGATTAACAGCTTCCCTTCTAAGGGCAAAAAGTACACAGAAGAGAGTGGAATGGACAAGCTTTCTTTGCAGAGATGAGTAACATTTTGAAGACGTGGACAAGTTAAATGACTTTCCATATCGTTTCTAGTCAAGAGCTGGGGAAGAACAGAACAAAGAGTCTCAGCATCAGAAAACATTTAAGCTGAGTGGGTTTTGAGGCAGTTCTCCCTCTACGACAAACCAAGACACTGAAACTGGGAGGTGAGTCAGCTACATCAGCTCCATTCAGGGGAATTGGCCTGCAGCCTTTACAGACAGTTTTGCTTCAGAGAGATGGGCAACAAAATACCAGGCACAGATATCCATTGATTAACGCTCTCCTTCTGCAGCTCATTTTGGTAGGCAGTAAATACATCAGGGACATTTATAAAACATTACAAAGGCTTAGAATATTTACAGAGTAAACTGCAGCATAGCTCCATCAACACTGAAAGGGACAGGCATGTTAGAACAAGGGTTAACAGCGAGGCTGAAAAATCAAGTTATGGCCAGAAATGAAAGCAAACTACATTCCCAGCTGAAACTACAGAATAAACACGTTTCAGCATTTAGACCTGCAATTCATTTTATTTACTTTCCATTTTAATATCTCCTTGGTCACCTTCAGGGCCATTTCCCATTCTCACTCCCACCAGCAGCTGCCCTCTGCATGACTTCAAGAAAGATCAGTTCATAGCTCTGAATTACTTTTCTGCCATAACGAACTGTTACGAGTTCAAGCTCTTCTTTCCAGTTGTTCTTGATATGTTTGGATTGCATTACGAGTATTTAACTCAAACAGTCCTCAGTTGTATTTGAGATTTCCTGGAAGTTCTGAGGTAACCACCATCCGAGATCATTTTTCCTCTAGTCTCGTTAGACTTTCAATTTGCTCACATTTAATAACAGGACAACAGTCCATTAGCAATGAAGTTAAAATGACTGCCATTAGTTATTTATTGATTTACTATACCGAGTAGCAGGGTATGAGAAATAGACTTTTTGCTTTCCATTGGCCCATAAAATTGCAGCAATAATCTCAAACAACGTTGCTTTAAGCTTTTAACTACGTTCCTCAGATTCTCAAGCAGAGAATCTTGCCCATCTCATTTTGTCAATGAGCAGTTTAAAGGAAGCTGTATCCCATTTGTTACCCACTTAACATCTGCCAATGCTAAGCACATGTATGAATACACACATCCTGAAGTGGCCAGAGAAATTTCTCCCGCTATCAAAGGCAGTGCAAGGCACAAGAGAACAGATAACTGAGATCTGTTCCTACTGAATCAGGTTTCTCATTCCTACCAGAGCCTTTCACTTCATTCATTACAATTAGTGTAATAATTTATATCATACCCTAATAAAACTAAAATCAATCACTACTTTGATGCCAGTTAAAATTCTGTGCCACTGACAATGTAAATAAATGCAAATTCACCATTTGCCTATATTATTTCAAGATCTTTTCTAAGATAGCAGCTGGCCTGTTCTGTCACCCAACCTGCCAAATTAAGCTTAACCGTCACTATTTCTCACCTTTCTTCAGCCTAAGGGAGTTTTTACAGTCATGCCCTAGTGAAAACATTATTAAACATCCTTAGTACTTAACATGCATTTTATGGGGCATGAAAGTTGCATAAAGCAGTACAAGCAAAATGAATGTTGAACATGTTGATAACTTGGCTCTGAAGAACATCAAACACTTAATCAGGCAATTAATAATTATACCAAGCACATCATAAGACAGCACAGCATTTCTAATATCTCCTTAAACTAAACACAGATTTCCCCCCCCCCACTCCCTGCTTTCATCTTCCAACACTTTAGGGGAGAACTCTTCCCTGTACAGTTTGCACAACGCCTATGGGCTCCTTATGCATCAATTTAATTGCAACCACTGGGGTCCCCAATCCAGCACGAGGTTTTTTCAGCACTAGTTCTTTCCCTAGTCCAATTATAGAAGTGTAGAATGGCTGGGTTGGAAGGGACCTTCAAGAGGGAAGAATGGCTGGGTTGGAAAGAACCAAAGATCATCTAGTTCCAACCATTATGCCAGGGTCAAAGCTTCGCCCATTGAGACAAACCAAGGAGCTGGATGTTTATGTGTCAGTGTTGGACTCCTGAGCTCATCAGCTGCCCTGCACACACACAGATGTCCTTATTCCAAATAAACCAATTTAACTGCAGTAGCTCAGTGGTTTCACGAAATATCTCACATCACAAACTACCCTGACTTCTCTCATCTTCAGGAGGACCAGTGGAAGACCCTATTGGAAAATGCAGAACTGCAAAAAGCAGCAGGTCACATACTCATGCAGTCAGAGAGAAAGTGTTCATTCAGTACATTATTACGATGCTCCAAAGATAAACTTGCTCAGGTCACAAAGGAATTCAGCACATTCCTGGATATTTTCCAATCTTATCAGGAAAAAAAAAAAAAAAAAAAAGTCAGGACTTAATCTCATTCAAAGGCAAAGATGTTATCACCATTTACTTCCTTAATGAGGCAATATTTGTCTGGAAAGAACACCCAGTTCCAGGCAGCCTGACTTTCTCTGCAAGTGACTTCCATCAATCTCTGCAGCAAAGGCTGAATGTCAGCAAAACGCATCCCCAGCACACTGCCTTGCTGCTGGAGATGGGTTTCCATGGGCTTGGCTCTCCACCACCCTGCATTGGTATAATTGAGTCATGCCAGCCAAGCCCAACTAATGGGAGAGCAGCTAGGCCTGTGTTGATTAAGAAAGATACGAAAGTCAGCCAGAAAGTGAAAAGTTATAAGCTCAGCTAATCCATTAATAGCCAAGGAATATCAGCTATAGCACGGTGGTTCTTGCCAATTCACATTCTACAGATTGTCCCCAACATTTTGTAACAGATGTAGCACTACTGTTCACAGAAAAATGTATGAATTCTAGCAGGCGTTTAGCCTTGATGAATTGCAACTAAATCCCTTCACATCACTTTCTTCTTTTCTGCCACATAAAGTTCCTTCCTGACCTTGGATTTTGACTAGATTGAAATTAATCAGGTTGCAATCTAAAAGATATCATTAAAACAATGACTGCGTGCATGAATCATGCTCAAGGATCCAGATCCTTAAAATCTTATTTTAAGCTCTAATAATTGCTAAACCAGGAATACTAGCCCAGACAATCAGCATCAATGGAACTACTTCGCCATCACTGCCTAAACGTTGCCTCAGACTTTTAGATCGATAATATATTAAGTTCAAAAGATGAATAAGGCTCACATTGCCATGCCTTCAACATGGCATCCAAAAGCAATTGAGATGGCAGCACTGTTTTAAGATGATTTGATATTACCCTTGAACCCAGAACGCAGAGGCCAAGCTTGACATCAGCTGTTTCAGCAGAGCACACTCATTACAGTCACTGCAGTGATGAAATCAAAGCGCAGTGTAAACACTAATTAATGTCACTTCCAAAACAATCAGCCAAGCTGAGATTGTCGGATCTTTGCTTCTGCCTTGGACAAAAGCAGAGGACCTGGACTCTACCCCTGCATGCCATGTTGCATTTACCTTAAACCTGTCTGCTCAGTCCTGCAGGTCTCTTGGGGCAGGGACTGTGTTCATACAGTTGTGAGCTCAGCTGGGGTCTCTCTGCTTGATATTTTGATCCACAATGAATTATTTTCACCTCTAAAAATGCAAATAAATCACATGCTCAAAGTCATTCTGCTTGCAATGGGGAGTTGCAGGAAAAAGAAAGCACTTTTGAATGACTGAAGTAATAGCAGCCACAGCTGGATGCTGTCATTTAGCACAATTTCCTTTGTCTGCCTGCAGAGCATCAGCGCAGCCTCTTGGGAATATGGAAGAGATAACCACATTACCTCAACTGGGCACACCTCCCACATTTATATATCAGTCCTCAGGGTCTGGGACATCATACTGTCCTTTGGACTGTAACCCAGCACATTTCAAGCACCTCCTGCATTGCTTGCCTTTTTAAGTGACATTTCATGAGCGCTGCTCATTTCTTTGCCAGAGAGGAGCCTCACAGATTCCAGGCTCCATTTTTAACATCAAACTGTCTACTTCCTGCTCAACAGTTCCTGAAGAAAAACAGTTAAACCGCTGGGAGCTGGGGAGCCTGGGGAGACAACACTAAGCTCGTACAGAATTTGGGATTCCTCTGCTGTATTTTCTATTTCTAAGCTTTACAGTTGTTTTTGCTTTGCTGTGAGTGGGGTTGGACATCACAGAATGGCTTGGTATGGATCTCAAGAATTCTCTAGTTCCAACTCTACAGCAGCTCTAGGTGAAAGTTTTCTTTTCTCTGCTGGCTCACTGAGCTCTGAGTTACAATTCCTCATACCAGCTCAAGAGGGAAGTCAAGCACATAAGCCTTCAAGATTCTGGGAAGAGATGGCTGCTTTACACCACCTGAGTACCCAGGATGCTGAGGACACACCTGCAAACAAGGAGCCCTGCTTGCAAATGCTTTGAAATGTCAATTTTCAGTACCTACTGCAACTCATCTTTGCAAAATACAATTCGTAGGGACAAGAGAGACTAAATTAACATTTCCTCATCAGCTGACCTGCCAGGCTTCAAATCCCCTCCCAGGACTGGAACACAGAAGAACTTTTAGGACATGTTTAGCCCAACAGTGTACTAGCCAACTCAAAGTCACAGATCACTTATCTGATCCAGAGGGAAGTCCGACAGCAGCAAGGGAGGCAGAGAGAACTCTTCCTCTCTGTTGGTTACTGGCACGTAGTGGGCAAAGCATTGCAAAGAAAGCTATTTTTACAATCACACTCAAGGCTTCTGCTTACCTCCCCTTCCTGCTCCATCATCAGAAAAAAAGGGAAGGAAAAAAAGGCATTAAGGTGATTCTCTAGCTGATCATTCATATCTTTGTCATGCCCAAGTGGAATTTTCAGAAGACAAAGAAATGAGAATAAATGCAGTGCACCACAATTATAAAGTAGAAGTACTTACAAGTACTTCTAGAACAAGGTTATGGGTTTTAGGGGGACTTTTTCATTTGAATTCCATCCACACAGCTTTCCGGCTTTCTATGCCAATATACTTCATAACTCAGAATTATGCCCCAATTTGTTCTCTAAATGTCATTTTTACCGCATTCAAGCGTTGGAAGGTGTTCAATTCAGGAAAATAATAAAAGAAAGTATTCTGTTATCTCCAGCAGAAGACAAAGCCTGCACTGAGCCCTCAGAGACAGACTGTTATGCCCATAGGAAACTAATGGGACTCTGCAGAGGAACAAAGTCCCCCCCGGCCAGCAGTCCAAGCGTGCCATCACTCCAGTGATGAAAAAGCACCATGTCCAGGAGTGGCCTTTGGTTAAGAAAAAGCCATCCCATCCTTTTTGATTCGTTATTCATCCCACTATCAGCAGAGCAGCTTAAATCTGGCTCTGCTAATCTTTACGTATCAGCAGGAAGGGACACAACTACTACCAGATAATTGATAATGCAGTGATAAGATAACGCCATTCCATCACAGGCTGAAGTGAAGCCTGTATGTGAACACGCTCCAGTTTCCAGGTGGTGCTTATTGGCTCAAACACACAAGGTCACTGGGAATGCAGGCAGGTTCAGGGACACATTCATAAGGTGAGACATGTGAAAGGTGGGGTATAACCCTGACACATCTCCTGTAAACCTTCCATACTGTGAAATGATTTTGCATTAGAAGGGAAATGCTACCTACATTAAAGCTCCCAGGGGAGGAAAAAAAGAAAGAATTTCTTGTAATAGAAAGCATGACTTGGACCTCAAAGATGAGCTGCATTTCCACGGACCACCTTCCTTCCCCCCATCCCATCCCAGCCTGTCAGCTATGCTAAGCAATAAGCTGGCTCATCCAACCTCAACCTCACTCCATTTTTTGATGATCTACAGTTGAAGTACAACATAAGTTCCCATTCCATATGGAATACAGACATCTTTAAGGCTTCCCCCTCACTTCAAAGCAAGCTGCTAGAGAATGCTTCTATTCCTACTGCTTTATTAACTTATCTTTAGGGATAAGTTTTGTCCCAAGGTATGAAGTAGTAAATTAAGGTTAATTCCATTGAATTATGCTGAAGTATAACTGGGCTCAGAATCAGGGAACTTGAGTTTGGTTTTATCCTAGTGGAATTATTCCTATTTCCTAAGGTCAGTATAATTAGAATGTTATAAAAATAGCACAGCGATGGAAGAGACAGACCCTGAGGTTGCAAAAAGCACAGGAAATTGAAGAATTCAGAACGAGATCTTAATATATAGACACGGGGGGAGGGGGTTACATAGGCAGTGCTTCCTGACAGCAAACACAGAAGAGGGATTTTTACATAGATTTGTCAGTCTGGGACAAATTCACTCATAGAAGCAGATGCAAGATGCAAGCTCAGCAGAGCACATCTCATCAGACAGCAATGCAACCGAGCTGAGTCCAGCCATCAGTTCTGCTGTGAGCTCTTACTATCAAATAACAGTTCCATTTTTCCTTTGCACCATCATCAGCTTTCAGCCTCTTCCCTTTCACATCTCTGCCATATTTCTGATTCCCAATTAACACCGCATTAGCAAATACACATTATTGGATTATATACATTCTCTACACACAAGGTATAGGAGGTGCTTCTGATGCAGTGAATGGCATTTTGACAAGAGCATCCACAGAGGCAGCTTAACATTTCTTAGAACTGCCATTTGAGGATGATTTTATTTTAGTGCAAAGAGAGGCAAGAAAAACAACTGCAGCACTGTTGGTAATGGGCATAATCTGCAGGCTGATGTCAGATCTGCTCATGCTGACCTAGATGTCCCCATGGACTTCTTACTTCACGCTGCAGATACTGCAGAGATATGGGTGGGGTTTTCTATATGGGGAAAAATCTTCTGTTGAAGGAAGAGATTTAAAGATATAACCACATGGCTCAGCCCAAGAGCTCCAGGTCTGCTGTGTCTTGGGGAAAGTGACTTAAATCAGACCTGTCTTATGTAGGTTGCTTTTTAAAACAATTCCATACATGTGCCTATGTCTGATTTCTGCAAACCAGGCCTAATCTGGCACAGAGCGCTTTTATACTGAATTTTTCCACTTGCTGGAGTTTTGTTTGTTTAAAACAGATAGGGGCTATAGAAACACTGTATGTAGCAGCACAGACCTGGGAAATTAAGAGAAGGAATAATATTTGGTTTTGCTTCTGTGATCAGCTCAAATCTGTGCTCTGCGGCATGGAAACGAATGGAGCACTCAGCCTGGGGTCCAATGTTTCCTCCCCATTTATAAACATTCTTCTGCCATCTCACCTGGATTCTCAGTGTCCCACCTACACAATACACCTGACTCATCAGATCAAACCTACCAACCAGTTGGCAGATTTGGCAAAAGGTTCTTGCCTGTTCTTGTTTTGCCAGCTTCACTTGCTGGTCTTAAAAGCACTCCTTTATCACCCCCCACATATCTGCCTCCATTCTGTAAAGAGATTTGTCTCTGTTCTTGTCCTTCGTTTTCCCAGGCTAAGGCAGCAGGATTTTACCTGCACAATTTATGTACTCTGTGGGAAAAACTTGAGTCCACCTCCTTGGTTTGCTTCATAGCCATTCCCTGAACCTTCTGCACTTGGCACATGGAGTGAAATGGAAGCAGTCAGTGTACCACAAGCATCCACGACTGCAGGCATAACAACTTGTCAGCACAAAGTCCCACTGCTTTCAAAAGCCACTGAATGAAGTTCCTACAGCCCTCTATGGACACTCAGCTGCGCAGCACAAAGGCATTGCCAGCAGACACAACAGTCAGGTAAGCAGTTTGCTCTTTCTTGCTTGGGCAATAGCAAGCTCCCGTATCTTAGCTCCTGGGCAGGTGTTCCAGCTCTGTGGCAAACCTGTGGTGTTCCAAGGCTGTGCAAACCCTGTTACTTTCCCACCAGCATCACACCCCACTGAGCCAGCACTGATTTGCACCATTGCAGACACAGCACTGGGCACCGAGCTCATTTCACCAGACAGAACATCACTTTACTGACACTCAGGACCGATGAGAAACCCATGAGAGTTTCTTGGCAAGAATACACAGCCTTAATAACTGTGCAGCGCTAATTATAATAACTAATGGTCTGACACCACGTTGCCTTTGTGCTCCAAGTAAATTCTACCACTGCTTTGTTTTTTACTGCATACAAATCTACTTTGCATTGTTGGTTTGTTTTTTTTTTGAAAACAAAGCACAAGCAGAGAAAGAAATCCAGAGTAACAGAGCAATAACAGAGTAAACACCAGAAAACACTCCTTCACAGCAACAAGTAAACACGAAGCAATGCAGGAACACTGCTGTTCAGTACAGCCTATTGTCACAGGGTCTTTGCTTCACTACAGAAGAGATTTGCCAATCACTCATTCGGTGTGTGGGGAAAATAACTGGGCAGACCGAGAGGAAAACAATCTATGCTCACATTTCCCACTCCCAAGTGTACTGCAGTCTTTTTAAAAAGACCGTTTAATTTTTATTTAAAGAACTCAATGTCTCAATCATCCCCACGTTTGAATCTGATCTTGCACAGTGCAGAGGGCTTCAGGCTTTCACTGTCCTCACTGGAAGCATTAACATCTCCCAAAGCAGTCAATGCATTCCCCGTGCTAACACAACCAGTTTCCTCCCATCCTTGTGCTTCCCACCCTAGATTGCTTTTTCTGGTCCTAGACCTCAGGTGCATAAAACATTTAGAGCCCCTCTTGGCAGATGTATCATCCCTTCTGTTGGCTAATAATGTCAAAGCTACAAAGCAAGAGATTGGAATGCATTAGACCAAGGCTGGTCACAGACCAAATTAATTATGAATGACCTCAGACACATCCCTTCACACTTCGGACAGAGCAAGCGCCAGATCTCAAGGACACAGCTGAGGACCACTGCTGAGTCTCTGGGAGTTTTTACAATGATCTCAGAGGGAGAGAGAAAGAATGAAAGCTAATGTAATGAGAAAGGTGACTTACCCAAGTGGTAGAGCTGGGAACAAACACAAGGTTCCCTCCTAAGGTCAGTGCTCTAGTCATCAAGTTATACTGCCTATAGTTTATTTGCTTGCACACCTCAATAAGCAGAACGCCATGGGGTCCTAGAAGGACTGTATTTCTTTACAAAGAAAGCATCTTATAAATAGGTACCCTATAGAAATGCACATGACAGCCTTCTTCCCTCAGTCTCACCACAAAGGAAAACAGGGTTCAAGATCCTCCAGCTGGGAATCTTTCCATGCACAGCCTCTTAGTTTTGGCAGCTCTCATCCAGGTGAGCATTACATCACCTGGCTGGACCCTTCCAGCCATCAGCATGGGAACAAGCACCCCATAGATCTGAAAGCCTGCAATACCTCTTAACAGTGCCTCTGAATATGCAGCCTGTTCCCTCAGACTAAAATTAATAGCCTTATTGGCAGGATGACTCAGGGAGATGTAGTTAGGCATGTCTCGTCTCCCTGCATTTGCAATGAGATTTCCCTGATTTATTTTATCTGCAGTAATTAAGGCAGCCTTTCCTCCACCACCACTACACTGTGAAGATTTAAAAATAACACAAGGAGCAGCAGGAGGCTAGACGAACAAGTCAGCAAGAAAATCACACCGGGCAGTTCAATTTCTGCTGCTTCAGAGCCCTCCTTGACTGCACAACACAGCAGAGCCCACGGCGTGGGGGTGAAGAGCCCAACAGGACCCAAGCCACAAGTGGAAGTGGCCCCAGCCAGCAGCAGTTGGAGCTGTTTTGGTGCCATGCACTACTGCAGACCAAGCCCTCTGTGCACTGCAGAATTTCACACTTCTTTAGTACTGGGCTTTGTCCTTGCAGAGGAAGGGATGCTCCCTCTGATGCAGCTTGATGCTGCAAAGCTGGAGTCACTGCAACAGCTGCCACTGATTTGCTCTGGACTTTGGACATAGCCCTGTTTGGAATAGGGAACACAGCAGCAGTTGGGCAGTACTGCAGCTGAGTTCTACATCACATTTAACCCTCTGCAGTGATAGTAAACCTTCTGCACACAATTTCTGTGCTGCAGAGCCACATGCAATTCAGTGACAGGCTCACAGCCCTAAGGGTAGAAATTAGAGACGCATTTTATGTAGCTGCCAAGGTTTCCTCAAAGCTTTGACAGAGCTCTGCAGGGCTGGATCCTACAAGAGTGAACAGGAGCGTTTGTAGCTATTGCACCTTGGAGATGGCTTGGGGATTTGCTTCTCTGAACCTTTTCCTTCTATTAGTCCCCTGATTTCTTCTGCTTTCCTTACTTCAAAACAGCCCTGTTTCAAGCACTTAACTCAGCTAACTATGAGGAAGAATCACAGTGCAATCTCATGCTAATGAAGGATTTTGTACTTTTCTGGAACTCTGCTGTGAACATTGCAGTATCTGCTCCCTGAGGTTTTTTTATACCCTAATATACAACAAAACAGCAAAAACACAAACTCTGTTCCTGGATATGTACCCACTAAACACACATTTCCTGTTAGTCAGACTGTAATAAAAGTATAATCACACCAGGACCTAAGCAGTAAGTACAAAGCAAAGCACCACAGACTCTCAGATAACATTGTCTGCTGCACTCTGCTCTGATGTTCATGTACAGGAAAGGAATAAACCACATTCAATCCCCCAAGGGAAAACAGCACTTAGAGCTTTCGCCTTTATTTTCATACTGACTTCAGACAGACCCAAAGTGTCTCAAGGAAATAAATGGCAATTTTCATCATCAGCTCCTCTGCGCTTTGCAGAACAGACTTCACTGCACTACACACAGCACTGCCACTCACACCAAAGCAACATGCCATGGTTGTAGCTCAGCTCCCATGTACTCCATCCCTACACAACTGCATAGAGAAGAGCAGCAGTGGTAACCCCAGACTTGTGATTTCTAACAGCTTTTTGGCTCACCTTGTCAGAAAATGCACGTCCTGTTTATGTGACAGATGCAAGCAAAAGCCTGCACTCAGCAAATCAAAGGAAGAGAGACAACTTCACACCATTTTGGCTCATCCTGACTCAGCAGCCAAGCACTTTTTGCTCCATTTATTGCACATAGCACTGAAGTGCAGATTTAAGCAGCGTATTAGCTACATGGACCATCGGCTCCCTTGCTTCAAGGCAGAGCTGCCAGGAAGGAAATGCCCACCTTAATCAAATTACATACAAAACAACATTCAGTGCCTGAAGGTCTGTTTATCTGCACAAGGGAAGCAACAAATCAGATGCACAAATGGGGTTTCACCCAGGACTGATCATTCTTCCATGTCCTAATGGTTATTTATCTATGCACAGAGCCACACTGGAATTGAAAACCCATGCTTTTATTCCAGGCACTCAGTTGCCCCTACACAGGGAACTAATGCAGGAAACGTATTGTAAATAGCTGATTCATATTATTTCAATAAAAGCATTCATAATAGAGAGCTGTATTGCATTTCATTAATCTGTATTTAGTTGATGACTAAAGTATGACAAACTACAGTGAGCTCAGTATGTCATCGTGCCATCTCTCAGGCTGCTATAGGATTATTATCCATTCATTACAGCAATTAGCTTGATACATACAGTAACTCAATATCAGTGTGGACATCACAATTACGGAAGATAAATGCCTGGTTTTTCTTATCTTTCCTCTTTGCTTTTGCTTTACAGGCCACGTGTTAATTTACAGATAAGTATGATGCAAGAAAGCATTTTTATCAGAAAACTTTTAAGCGCTGTCTTCATAAGTAGTGCAGCCTTTCAGAACATAAATGCAGATACAACACTGTGCAACTGTAGATTCTGTGGCAAAATGCACAGGGCCAAACCACAGGAGATGCCAACCTGTGCTGCAGGCCACGTCTTCAGCAAAACGACTCAAAACCTGGCTCACTTCTGGTTTGCTGCTTCCATCACTAAGCAGCAATCTGCTGGTGTAAGCTGATCAACATCCCTGGTGCTCAGCAGACTGACGCCAGCCAAGGAAATGCTCGCCTATATTTAGCTGTGAGATGTAAGAGCATAGGTAGGGAGACAGGAGATTTACACTCAGCCATCAGCAAAGCTTCATACAATTTTTATAGCATCGATCCAAGCCTGAGTCCCCTTTAGTACCCTTCCCCTGAGCTTATAAATTCTTTCAGGTTTTTCACTGTTTTTTAATTTGCATGCTGCAAAAAGCACAGATGCTTCCCACAAAAGCACATCACATGAATTAACACTTCCTGAGATCACTAATGATGAAGTGAAACATCTCCCTAACTCAAGGGAACAACAGCCTGAGTCTGATTTCAAATTCCTATTACAAACCCTTCAGTTAGTTTCCTGGAATCTTTTTCTTCCTCCCAGCCCACAATAGCAGGATTTAGCCCACTTACTAAAAAGTATTTCACTGCAGCTTATGCCACTCAGAAACCTGTGTTGGCAGCACTGATCTATGTGAAGTGTTGAACTAACCCACTGAAAAGTAAAGCAGGCGCTGGAATATCCAATGGCACTCCCTAACCCTAAGTTATGGGACCAAGACTCAAAAGCTTTTCTTATCATTGAGGTATCCCTGTGGTAAGCCCTATGGGACCTTACGAGCCATAGGAATACCTCATAGGGATGTGAGCCATAGGGATATCTCAACAATAACAGAAGCTTTTGAGTCACCCAGCATTACTCCTAGGGCTCAGGGCTGGTAGGTAACCCAAAAGTACCTACACAGCTGGTGGTGTGCAATTCACAGTGATGTTTTGTTTAAGAATTAAGCACCAGCTGCAAGCAAATGGTTTGGATTAAATAAAATAGACATGATCCTAAGAATTTGTTAGCATTAATTGGCAGAGCTACATTGACTTCAGTGGGACAGTGTCAATTAGTTGCAGTTGATGGTCTGAAACCCACATGCTGAGTTCCAAGCAGATGAAAAATAGAAGTGTAGGTTGTCTGTTCTGCAATTAATGCACCTTTTGGATTAAGGCTGCAGACACGTAAAAATGGACGTTCATGGGATGGTGACATTCAAGTCACTACAAGGTGAGATTTGTGCCTCCAATTTAGGCTTTTATGTAGCTGAAAAATGGCCTTGTTTATATCTGAAACTAATGTAAGTCACAGGATAAAAATATTCACAGCATTTTTCACCCCACAGCCAAATGAAATTAAATCCAGAAGTCATTTATTTACAGCATATGCTTATCTATAATATCTATTTATTGTAACAATTACACCAGGGATTATAGTGCAACAAATCTTGTGCATTATTAAAGCCTACAGGTTTGCAATTTCCCTAAGTAAACACCAGACCAATGACTTTTGCAGGGGAATTCATTTGAGTTGTCACTACAGAATGAAAGGAACGCTTTGCACTGGGATCTTCTGCAAAAGGTGATGAGAGAGGAAGGACAAAATACAGGAGACAGATCTTGGGTGGTGTTGCTGAATAGGATGCAACATCATGGCTTCCACTGAAATAAAAGAGTAAATATTCTTTATCTGTCTGAAAATATACACTTTAGGGATTGGTTATACAGGCAGAACGATTAAGGGTGGATTTGCACTGTGGATATGCAGCAGTGGGTTTTGAGAGGTGGATGTGAGATCATCTCAGAGAGGCTACTAAAAGCTACTAAACATTCCTCAGAAATACAAAATCCTCACCCCAAATCCTCAGCCAGTGAGCAAATTCTTATTTTGCTGGACATCAGACATCCACAGGGGAAGAAGCCAGTGGACGCTGAGATCCAAGAGAAGAGCCAAAAATGAAACATTGGTACATTTAGAGTACAGAACAGAAAACTGCAACAAGAGAAATAACTTAGTTGTAAGAAGAACATGAAAATTCCTTGAGATTACTCTGAAAAATTGTGGTACAACAATTTTCACTCTAGGCAAGTCCAAAGCAGAAGAAAAATACAAGCTTACCTGTGCACCAGTACCAATTTTGCTTCTATTTTACACAGTATATATCAGATGTATCCTGGACTATAAGCAAGGCACATGAAGTGTGACTGATTACAAGTTCTAATGGATTTTCTTATCCATTCACCTTCTAATTGAAGTAGATTGTTATCTATAACTTTGGCCAAAAGCTTCCCATTATTTTGCCTCTCCTCTGGGGCATATGCAGATCAGCTCATCAGATTGTTAACAAAATGAAAAACCACCACACAACCTAAAGAGAAAATCTGGCATTGCTTTGTCTCTCAACACATCATCTTAAGTCTTTATTTGACATGACCTGAAGGGCACCACTTTGCTGTGACTTGTTCCTACACATCACTGCAGACACCATCCAGTAAGAATTCCTACAGCAGCACATTTGAACCAAGCCCTTCACTGCCTTTTGTTTCAGAGCATCTCCAGGAATCTACCATTAATTCCCTAAAGTAACTGCCTGCCACATTTTAGCAGTAAATTTGATTGATTACATTTGCTTTCAGCTCTCAGATGTGATAAAGAGATGTAGAAAGCATAACTAAGTATTTATGATTCATTCCCTGCACATGCACATCCCCGTGTAGGTTTTTAAATATGGAAAATCAACATCTCAAATTAAGATTCACGACTTATGCAAAGCTTCACATCTGACCATAATAAGAAAGCTACAATTACTTCTTGAAATAGTGAGGAAGAGAAGGAGGATGCGTTTCTTAAACACAGCAATTGCTGTCAGGTAACACTTCCTTGCAACACTCAGGTGAGCAAAAAAGTTCCCAAGTGTGGCATCCTCCACTCTTACATCTATGCCCATCCTTGGCTATCATTAGAACTTGTGGGTCTGTATGTTGACAAAAATGACAAACAGATATTATTCCTAAGCCAAAGTATTGGCAAAGGATTAAACAATGGGCTCTGACAGATCTCTACAGCAGTAGTAAGCAAAAAAAAAAAAAAAAACTAATTGGTTAATTTATGGCAACACATGCAACTTTCCCTTTATGTTAATTTAATCAATGCAGAAACTTTAACATTTTTTTCTTCCAATGATCAGATCATCAACAAAATGCCCCAGAACAGCCACCTGACACTTGCTTTATCAAAAGGAAATGGCTACAAGTAAAGCAAATTATTAGATGACAAATCCTTGTGGTGCTAGATCTAAATGAGAATGATTGAAGACATGTGGGCATAGAGGGCAACAGCTAGCATGAGATAATTAGGTATTGCTGCACTCTGGTCTTCAGGGAATCCATTTTCTTTCTCCACTGAGTAGCAGTTTCCACTGCTGATCAAATTAGTAAATTCCATTAAATATTCCCAACCTCCACTGAACTAGCATGAACGATACTTGTCAAAGGCAGCCTGGCTTCACCATGACAGCTGGCACTGGCCAGATGAGCACCAGCTAACCTGCTTTTCTGTGATGTCCCCATGTAATCACTCACCACCTACCCTGATTTCCTGCATCTGCTTTGTTTCAAAGTCAGAGAATGACACAACCCCACCCCACTTCTTTCCCAGAACAGAGACATTGGCACAGAACAAACCGCGTAGGGAAAGATCAGGAGTGATTCCTTAGGATATCAACCATGGCATTTTCACTCCTCCTGTCTCTCTTATAGGTAAAGAAAATTACTTTCCTCCCCAGTGAAATCAAGTAAGCTTCCTCACATCCACTGCAGGAAAAGCCTCTCATGGAATAGCTGAGGCTACAGATTTACCCCACATAACCCACACACGCACACAAACCAAGTCCCTATGGCCTGGTAAGAGTAATGCATTAACGTATGGGAGCCTCACTGGAAGCCAGCAGCAAGGACACATCCCTATCAATTATACATCCCTGGTGCTGAGCAGGCACCAAATGCAGACATTTCAAGTGTTGGTGCTGAGCATCTGCAGGCAGATCTGCTGTCTACAGGGGACAGAAGCCCACAGCAGCATTTTCTACCTGAGCAGTTTTACTCCACGTATGCAAACATGCCCTGATGCTGTAAAACATAAATGTTTTACTGCACAAATGAGTGAGAGCTCTAGAAAGAGGCAGTCACGCAATGTGCCAGAGCCACTTAATCCAGACAAGCCTGATTTTACCCTAGAAAACCCTGCTTGCTTTCAAAACATCAAAGTTTGCTTTAGAAGTGCATTTGCCTATTCTCCTCTGGTTTGACGTTGTATAACCTGAGCTCTTGATTAAGCAAATCTTGGAGTATAAATCCCATCAAGATGCAGCCCTCACTGCCATAAGACTGGGATACTTAATGGTAGTGAAGGGACTACGAGTTTAGGAAAGAACTGCTTGCATTCCACAGATGACGATCTGGCACAAGAAAATGATGTGGGAAAAGCTAGGGCCCAGAATGAGCCATCAAAGTCATCACTGAGTCAGCAGCAGAGCCAAGAACATAGACTTGGCAAGAAGAACCAGATCTATAAAAGGAGGAGACCTTCCAAGTTAAATTTCCATTTGTGTTATTAATAAAAAACCTCTTAGCAAACAACTAGAAGAAAAATTGATTCCATCCTCCAGCAGAAGATCTAATCAAGTTACACAAGGTGACATCTCCAGAAGCCAAGCATTTGATTACGGAGATGGGTGCTTAATTAAAATGGCTGTATACTGCATCTGTAGCACAAGGGAGATAGATTCAGATCAGATCTGTGGTCAAAATAACCTATATTGACATTTTAGGATAAGCCCAAATCCACTCCATTGTGGAAATAACATGCCACTGCATTTAACAAGCTAAGCTCTTGACTTGGTTTCTAGTTGTAAAGCCTTGGATATGCTCTCTCTCAAGAGAAGTGAGCAATTGGCAGTGTGGGATGTTTTGTTTGGTTTTATCTCTTGGGCTTAAAACGGGATTATTTCTCCACACTCTAAGCAAGTGTTTCAGCTTCCAGTGCTCCTTCCCAATGAACCATCCTGTCTAACCCAGCATCTGGTGCCACTTGAATCTGGAGCCTGGCCGCTGTGGTGCTACACTAACAGCTGCAAACCCAGCCTGCGTGACTGTGCTGAGGTCTGGGTCCACAGCAACATCCCAAAAATCTGCATTAATCTCTCTTCAGGTAGCATCATGCTGGAGAAAGCACAATCAAGCTCATTCAACCCAAGTGCACTGCTGATTAAATTCACCCAAAAAACCACCACACCACCAACCAACAAGCTACCAACCTCAAAATCCATCTCCCCTTCCCTTCTCATGTTCATTTCATTTCTTCTCTCACACCTTTGGAGATCATCACAACAGCTGTTTCCCAGCATCGCCACCCTTTGGAATGATCCAACAGAGCCAGGATTAAGCAAAGGATGAGAGGCACCTCACAGTGGCAATAGCAGCATCAGGACAAGGCTTCCGCAGTTGGTACCTGCTTCCTCAGGGTAAGAAATCAAAGGCAGCCAAATATGGCAGGAGCCACAACCCTGCCAGCTACAGAAAGCCATTCACTTTCATCAGACTTCCCAAAAGATTACTTTTCCATTGGAAAGCTACTGCTTTTTTGATCAAAAGATTTGTAAGAATCCTAAGGAGAAGCCTGGGAGCTAGCTGAGCTATACATCATCTCTGACATCTTGACCTAAATAAGACATCCCCATAGAGTTAATGAGGATATAATTATATCATGTACAGAGACACAAAAGCAAGCCTTTTAGAGATGGAGAAATGACTGTCCCCAGGCTAGGCTGATGCTAATGCAGGAAACCCTCCTCATTCATTGGAGTGGTGTAGATGATACCGAGTTACTCCAAGGGTCCCTCAAATGCTGAAACTAAATGCAACATCTCCCCTGGAACCACCAGAATAATTTTTAATTAGAGACAACAGTTAATCAGCTGAATTCATCATTCATCCTTATTCACTACCTTCAGATCCCGGCAGAGGGAGGAGGGGCTGTGGCAAGAAAGAGAGCATTTTTATTTCAAAAACAAAAGGAAGATTTGCTCAAAACATCCCCATTCTGAAACATCCCATTCGTTACCACAGCAATGCTCTTCACTACTTGAAAATTGAAAAGAGGACATTCTGAAGAAGGATAACTAAAGTAACTTCTGATGAAAGAACACTTTGAAATGAAGCTTCTTAACTGGAGTTGATGCTCTCACATTCTGAAGTTACAGAAGTAACAGCATGGGAAGTACAGGAGTGAACTCCCATTGCACTCCCACAACTTCCCACTGTCACCATCTCAATTAAATCTTGCTCCAGGAATCCAGGAGTCAGAACCAAGAGTACTTTCATACAAAAGCTTTACAGGATTAAGCGATAAAATTAATGGGAATGTCTTTGTGTAGGAAAATGTAATCCGCAACATTCATTGAAAGAAGCAATCACTGCATTTCTGCAGCCACGCAAAGTGAAATGAAATTAGAAAACAATTGGCTGCAGCTCAAAATTAATGACATTTTAAATGTTATAAATGCAACATATAATCAAATCCAAAGGACGCATTATTCAGTGTGAAAAGTAACTACAATAGCATCGTTTAAAGCAGTAATTATTTGTGACTTAAACCACAAAGCAGATGAATTATTATTATTATTTTTTTTTTTTTTGCTTAGAGTGTTTTCCATTTGAAAGAGAATTAGGAGGAATTGCTGGGACTCACCACTTGTATTCAAGAGGAAATTGTAAGTGTCTGGAAAGCAAATATTCTGTAAACAGCGTTTTCTTTCATTAAAGCCTCTCCTCTTAACCCTGGTTAAACTGCAAAGGAAAGACCAGGATGGAAAGGATGTCAGGATGGTTTCATTCTCACTCTCTCCCCCTTGTAAACACACAGCTGTGTGTTAAAGTTCCTTCTGAATTAGGACTTTCAGGGGTCTGGCTTCAGTTCACTCGTATTTTGGAAAAGAAAAAAAGGAAAGAAGATGACAGCACAATACAACGCAGCTGAAAGTAAGTAAAGTGTGTAGAATATGAGAAATACATCTCTCAGTTACTAATGCACCTTCACTATTTATTAACAGTGGCAGGATTTCTTCCAAACAGGCAATTCATTCCACCAGCTATGCACTGAGGAGAGCAGAATGCCACGTCATCACTTCTCAGTCACACACAGAAGGGCAGAGTTGGAGCATAAATCCAAATGGTGATACATCCATCCACTGTGTTCTGCCCCATGTATTTTTGACTGCAAGACCCCCATTCCCCCCTCAACCCTCATTACCAAGTGTCTCTCTAGGGACACTGCATGTGTTGTTAAGCTTCAAAAGCTCCATTGTCTGAAGGTCAGCAAATCCAAGCTGATACTGCCTCACACATCAGTACACTGTAGATTACAATTATTATTTTGGGAGAAGATTTTCATTTCTCTGATGATGGAATGAAATAAATCAGCGTAGCAGGTCTCCACAGTGAAAAACACTAAAGTTTAGCTGCTTCTGCAAAACCTATATTAATATTTTTAAGTGGTTCATCCGAACTGAGGGCATCCATGGATCTAACCTTAATTCACTTAGCTCAGACAGTCAACTCTGACTTTTTGTTGGAGAATATTGGAGAACTCCTATCTCCTATTCTCTGCAGGCTCCCACTGTGCTCACAGATGTAGGAGGAATGCTTCACTGCAGGACTTGGTTACAGCTGAGATGCTTGGCATCCTGTGCTTCCACATCAGGTATAGGAGGTACCATGATCCACCTTCCCCTTGTGGAAGATGAACTTCCAACCAAGACTTGCATTGGCAGAGGGGGGTGGCAAGTGCAGTGCCAACCCCAAGAGTGGCAGCAGGGGGGGACAGGGCACCTATTTGGAGAAGAGATACAGAATTCTAGCATGCAATGAATGAGCAGGCTGTAAATTCTCACGAGTTCATCCTGAAGATTTAACCATCTCTAGCTCAGCCCCGATTCCCACAAGAAATAAATTGCATAACTCCTCCATTCATTGTAATTAGAAGGTTCAAACAATTCATTTAATACTGCAGAGCCAGTTTACCACAGGACATGCTATATAACTATTTGCACTGCAGGTTAATATTTAGTAAAAGGAGCTGTACATTCAAAAACGTGATTGAAGAGCATATACCCTGCCTTTCAGCTGTACTGGGATAGAACTGCTTATAATCATATAACAAATCACCTCTAAAGGACACAGCAACATGCATTCCTTCATAAACACCATAGGGTGACTCTGCTTTTCTTAATAAGCTATTCTTCTTCTGCAACCTTGGCTCTTCATGCATTTTTATAAGCTTCCCCCTTTCTCCTTCTGTGCTCCACATGTCTCCAAAATTACTTTCCAAACGCAATTAACGAGTGCATTAATTAAATTATTATGACTTCAGCTATTTTTTGGAATATGTCCTCAGCTATACAACAAAAACCAAGAGCTGCTCACGTCCCCTAAATGACTCCCTCTCATCTTTGCTGCCATGTTTTCACTTCCCCAAGTGTCATTAAACGAGCCAAAGGTTTGTTTTTAGGCACGCATAAATGGGTGCCATACTGCAGCATAGCAGAACTGCACTTGCTTCCGCCAGCTAAAGTTTGGCCCCTGAAACATATTAAAGAAAAACAGGAGGCTTCCACATGCACCAAGTCCCTGCTTCATCTGTTGTGTACCAGTGGCTACAGCAAAAGTCCCTCTATAATTCATTCTGAGATGAGAAGTGCAGGAAATGGATGGATCAGTCATTACATCAAGGCACCACAGAGCTGTACTGTGCTGACCACTGCAGAGTAGATAAGGAAACAAGAAACATCAGCCTCCTTGTTCTCAGCCAACATCAGCTTAAGAGACTCATTTCAACTGGTTGAGACATCATTCATAGTCCTAGGAATGTTTAATTTCTTCTTCCAATTTACTGTACTGCCTACAGAAGTGTGACAGACATTCAGATATGATATCTACTGCTATACTGACTTGAAAACAGGCCAATTTTCTTGCTACATCCATGACCATCTCCTCTGCTAATAAGAGGGATATTTTCCAACCGGCTCTACAGCAGGAAATACTTTTGCTAAGGCAACCCAGAAAAAAAAAAAAATCACGTAGAAACAGATCCTACTTGCTCAAACTCCAGATGCATTCCCACTCTGAGTATTACAAAGGAAAAAACTGTCCTGCTTGACTTATGCCTATACTTCAATTCTCTGGGATTCAGGGGGTCATAAAGTTAAGCACAGGGTGTTTCACTGAGCCAGCTCTCAACGCTGTGTGATTTCCCTGTGCAGCTACTGCTGAGAGTGAGTCATGCCAGAAGAGAACTTTTACGTCTTCTCTTCCCAAAGTTTTCTTTTTTCTGATTTAATATAAAAGATTTTTCTTTTTAATTAAGTGCATACTGCTGTCTTGCAAGACCACATAGCTCTGATGTATTCTCCTTTGATTTTTTTTCCCCTTCGCCAGAAAAAAACAAGACAATATTCAAGATTAAGTTACATCTCTTGCTGCTTACATACTCAAGGCTTAAAAACACATCATTGATCTACAGCCATCTACCTTTCTTGAGGGTTTTACCGGACAGACATTGACTGTTGCTTTACAGCAGTCCTGGATAACACAGGAAAGGAAAAAGGAAGAGCTTATTCAAGAGCACAGTGCATGTAAAAATCAGTACTCTTGACTCTCAAGATTAATATCAAGAATTCCTTGCTGTCATGCATCAGATGTGACTGATGCTCAGAACACACAGCTGAGGCCAGACCCATCTCCAATGAGTCATCTGCCTGCAAATCTGAATTTCAGCTGCATTGATGAGCTTCATACACTTGAGAAGCTGTCTCACCCAATCAGCAGACAGGCATCCGTCTGAAAACACAAAGACATGAAAGCTCTGCCTTTGTCTGTGATTATTAACCACAGAGGAGGGTCAGCAGTGTATAATCTGTTTATTGATTTGCAGGGGTTTGAGGGCAGCTCTAAGGAAGCTGTGAGCACAGCTGTGTTCTCCTCTACTTCTGTGCCATGCAAGCCTTTATTAGAGAAAATTAAATACTACCCCTGCTGTAATGTAGAGGCTGCTGTGCTTGCACAACCACTGATTTTTGGCTGATACCCATGGCTTGGCCTGACAAAAATAACAGCATGTTCTGCTACAACGTCAGCTGAACAGCCAGGGCTCTATGACTAGGGGCAAAAACAAGTCATCTCCTCTGTGACTTGGAAAGAGACACGACTTCAAATACGCCTTCACCGATGGGTTACATATTTGCTCTTTGGAAGGCTCTTGTCCTTCACAAATCATAGCTAAGAGCAGCATGAGAGATAACGAGACACCCTGAAGTTGTAAAGGCATTGAGCACATGCTTATCTTTAAGCAAATGAGTGACAGATTCACTACAGCCAAGGACTCCTAATGCAGTATTTAATTTTCAACACTATCATTCATAACTGTATACAATGTGGTTAAAACTCCAGACAGAACAATGAGCTCCTGCTTCACTGGGCTGAGATCAGTCCCAAATAACTAACAGCTCTGTATCCATCAGCACCCTCTCTGTACCTCATGCTCTAATATCCAAACAGCTACATGCTGATAAAATTAATCACCTTTGGCACCAATTCTGTATGCCAGTCAGACAGCCTGCTAAATCTATGGGAGAGCCCTGCATTTCAGCACGATTTTGTGCATTACAACTTTCACAGTGACTTTGAGAGATCTGCAGCGCGATGGCTTTTTTGGGCAAGGCAGCATTTTGCCACTATTGTGTGATCGGTTTCACCTACATGATTGCTGTCTTGACTAAATATATCATTTTTCTGAATCCAGCTAAAATATAATATTTATGGCCTTCCTCAGCCATTCTCCTGAGAGTTCCTGAGAGGCATGACATTTAATAAATGTTTAATAAGTTCATCTCAGCTTTGAATTTTGTGCAAGTGAGCATTTCTATGGCTACAAGAGCTGCCTCAAAGCCACAGCTCTGCTCCATGGTCAGGAGCCACAGGACTTGAAGTGAGGCTTTGTATTATGTGAGCTATGGGTGCTAAGAAGCAGGTACTGCTCACCATCAGTTACTGATGAACAGCCTGTTGGCAGTGTGATAACTGATCAGCTATCAAGTCTCCTTCCATACCACACAATTTGACCTTCATGTCCTTGCAGAAATTGCCCAGAAGCCTGCTCTCCACCTGCACCAGGCTGTACCCTGAACATCAATTCCCAATGAAAGGCTCTGATGGATGAAATGAGTTCCTTGGCCTCACTCCAGCCTTGAAAATGGTAAATGCTTTTATCCACAAAGCCACTACAATAATTGGTCTCTTTGTGTTGGTTGGGAACACACAGACCAAGCAAGTCTCCTCCTCCTAAAGGTCAAGAAAAGCTGCTGGGAAAGAACCCAAGAACAGCACAGAAGAACTTGCCCACTGCCTACATCCAGCATGAGAACAGCAGTACCTCCAGCCCAAGCCCTTCACATGCCTTCCCCACTTCTCCCTTTTCAGCCATACCCCTCTTCAGTCATCCCAGGGGGTGACACAATCAGGGGAAGACTGATGCTGCTCTGTCACGGCCTACATTGCAGCAAAATGTAACACTCAGGCATATCCAGCACAGAATCATACCTCAGAATTTAGGGTCTCAGGGAGGTATTACATTATTTGACAGGAAACAATATTTTGTGAAGAACTAGCACAAAAAAATTAGCATGAGAAAAAAAATCATCCCCTGAAATATGATTGCATTAGGATGAAAACCCATTTACAAACAAAAAACAGCCTGCTTTGATATTCCAAGTTTGAAGCAAAAATTGTCTAATGACTAAAGTGATTTAACACAGGGAATCAATTGCATCTCTCCAGCTCATAATGCACGAAGTGAAAGTAATGGGACCAATGTAAACATGTGGAAGATGGTTGATATTGAGAGCTTGAAGTTACCCTGCAATGCTCTTACACCATTGAGAGCAGGATGCTGGTTTGGTCTTGACAAGTTTTGGGTAAGCCACTTCGCATTTACTAAAGCAAAAACATGCAAAAGGATGTTCACTATTAGAACTGTGCTCTGTCTTTACCTACTCTAAGCTGTACAAAACATCCAAACTTCACACGCAAGGAATTTTAGAGCTGAATCTCTCTGGGTGTTATCAATATTTTGAAGAATAGACTGTCAAAGATGCAGAAAGAATTCAGGCATTTTTCACCAAAATTCAATAAAGTCAGTGAGGGATTGAAAAAAAATATTTAAGTTCTTACAGGTACAAACATGCACCAAAGGAAAACTGAGCACCAAAATGCTACCCGAGGCCTTTGAAAAAAAAAAATCCCTTTTGTACTTACATAACAAAAGTAACTTTAAAGTGAATTTGAGCTTTAAGAAATAACTCATGAAAGCTTTATCCAGTCTGACAAAGTATTACTAAAGAGAACAGGACGCAAGGAAAGCAAGAGATGTCTTTATGTGCAACTTTGCTTTTGATGTGCAACTGCTTTAATTGGCTAAGGGATACCCATCTCAGTGCAGAGAGCAACATAATGCCACAGAGGCACTGAATAAGACTAGAAAAATGGGGCTCAGCTCAAAGCAGCTATTAGATGCTTGCAAGGCATTCCACTGAACCAGGTTTTGTTCAGCAGCATAGTATTAAATCAGCAAGAAGAGATTCTCTTTTTATTTCTGGGCATGTAAGAACACTGTTACCCTGCACTAATCATCTCCCAGCCTACACACGACAGTTTTTACACGGCTTTAAAGAATCTATTTTCTGTTCCAGGAAATAAGCCCATTTGTGATAGCTTAAAAGGTATTGTTTTGTCAGCTCTCAAACATGCGCGAGATTTAACGAGGCAAAGTGCCAACTGGTGATGCTTCCAGGCAAAGCCATTTATTTAGCACCGTGATGAGGATCTTGCTGATCCTCCTGAACTTTGCTCTTTGTATTTTTTTTTATTTTATTTTTAAACTTTATACGTCTCTGAAGTCTGACTGCACTCCTCCTGCAGCATTCAGATCACACCACTTAAAACCAACAGACTGGAGCACTGAAATGGTGGAATCGCCACTCTGCGCTGTAAAGTCACATTTATTTTCAGCTGACTCCAACCTTTCTGCAGTTAAGCCTTCCTTCCTCTGTTTTTAATATGCAATGCTAAGCTTTTCTTATCAATAATGCAAAAGGTGCAAGTAAAGCAGAACCTAACCAGGAATACCCATAAGCTGATACATTAAACTGCAGATTTACTACACTTCAGACATCCACACATCACCATTTTACAACCATCTCATTGTAACAATAAGCCAAGAAATACAAAAAAAGTATTCTCAAGTGTAGCGTAGCAAGAAAGATGTACTGAACTGGGTGAAACACGCCTTAGATTTAGGGTGATTAGTATTGAGCAAAACAGAAAATGGGGACGCCTCATTCAAGATCCAAATCCGTTTCTTAAAATGATGGAGCAACCTGAGGGAGCAGCTTGCAATTGAGACCTTCTCCACCACATCCTTGATGCTCAACTTCCAAGAGCAAGAGCTCTCATTCAGAGATATTGCCACTAGGAGAGATTGTTATGAGCATCTCCACGCTAAAGCCAAACTTTCTCAGCCTACATGGAGATCTAAGCTTCAGAAATCAACAGCTCATGTTTATTAAACTCCCCTTGGAAATTCAAGCTGAACAGAAGAATGTTAGTCAAGTCCCCTTCAAAACTGTTTTTGGCCAGATCACCCTGGTTTCAGTTTTCAGATGAGGTTGTTTGTTCAGCTCTACTCTGCAATAACAGCACAGATTCACATACGTATTTTAGTTTTTGTATTACATGCACACACCTCCAGGAGAGCTTCCTCACAACAACCTGCCATTACACTTCTATTAGGAAAAATGAACACAATTTAGATACAAACATTGCTGATCTTATTCCTTTCTTACAGTCCCCCCCTTATGAAGAGGACTCAGCATCTATAGGGATACACATGATCAGCAGCACAGGATGGATGTATATGAAGCAGCTTTCAGTAAGAGTTAAGCTTATGCCGCATCCCTCCAACCTCCCAACAAAGACCATCCCTCTACAATGCATTTGTAAAGCTTCACGACTCCACACTGCTCATCAGAAGCCAGTTTAACCTTCATTATGAAAGGGGTGTGCCAGTTAATTCCTTCAGCGCAGACACACTTCCATTTAAACAGGCCACTATGTAAATAATGATAACTATATTTCTAGGGAAAAGTATACTGCAATTAAATGGTTGTTTCTTTAAAAAAAAAAAAAAAAGAAGATAATGCATTGTAGGAATTAAGAAATTCTTACACTGGACCAATTGTGCTCACACAGCAGATTGCTGCAGTCCTCACCCTTACAATCAATGATTTGATCGCAGTGCCCTTGGGTTTCACCACTGCTCTTCCCTGCGTAGCTTCAGACGTTGACTGAACGCCTCAGTCCAGCAACAAGCAGCCACTCATTGATTATGTTTTAGAGTGGACATAAACCCTGCCTGCCTCCAAAGTCGAATAGGTAAGGGAGCAGATTGCCCTGAGAGTAATCCCTCGTACAGATATTTCTCAAAGGACTTTTTCCATTTCTTGCTGAAGCAGCACAGAGTGACCGCAGTCACAGCAAGGGTATTGGACTTGCAGGAGCACCACTTGGATCAATAGGGCAATTCCTACCAGGCCACTCATTTTACCCAAGGTAAATGCTCCACACAGCATTTTAGGGCATCTTGAAGTGACAGATATTGCAGTTCATCAAGTTGGTAATTTTATCAGGAGTTACAGTGAAACAAATGCTCTCAAGAATTAACAGCCATCTGCTGTCTGTCAAGAAACAATCTAAATGTAAAACAGGAACAAGATGAAATACACTCAAAATCTGCCCTAAATGTGTTTTTACACCTTCATACATTACCTGAATATGTAGTGCAAATATAAAAAAAAAAAAAAACATAAGCATAGCAACAACTGCCCAATTGCCTTCAGCATATCCAGTGAAACTACACTATAAGCACAAAATGGTGAATATGTTTGGACAACTGATCATAGCTGATAGAAGGGCTGAGGCTGAACAAGCTGATCTACACTGCAAATTTCAATGGAAGCAGAGAATTTATGAGGGACACTCATACAGCTCTCACCAACACAGGGAATTTGTGGCAAGCTGCTTTGCACAGTGCTAACAAAGTGTTTGGGACATCGCATCACCTTCATTCTGTCCCTGAAGGTCACTGACAGGCAAAGCTTTTGTTCTCATTAGCTAAATTCCATTCCTTGAGCCAGGTGACCATATATTATCACCTTCCAGAGAAGACATTGGCTGTGTTTCTACTTCTTTCAGCTTTTCAGTCTCCCAGAGGAATTTTCTCTGGCAACCCCATCAGAGTACGCAAAATTAACTCCCAAACATATGGCAGAAAACCCTGATATTCTCACCTTCCAACGAGAAATGTTTCACTGATGCCAGTTTGCCTCAGCTGAGAAGTCTCCAAAACCCCCAGAACATCTCAGCCCCAGTGTGTTGCAGAGCTGCTGATTAATATTCATCTTTTTTGTCGATAAGATGCTTTTAATGTCTATAATTCTATCTAGTTACTCCAAATCTCTTAAGTTCTGCTTCAGATTTTTCCCCTTCGCAGCATTTTCATAAATAGCATCAAGGGAAAATAGTTGCCATAATCTGCACAGCAGCATTTCAGTTATACACCTCAGATACATAGCTGAGAACAAACGCTAAATCAGCAGAGAAAGGCATGGATGTACAAAGCATGCTGAGAGCACTGTGCAGGACCTCTTAAACGATGCATATTTGTGTGACTGTCACAGAAAAGAGCTGAAATGCCACTGTCACACATCAGACCACACTGCTGAGGGCTTTTAAACTCACTGCCCTGAACACAGAGAAGCACTGCAGAGAAAGCACTGTTCTGAGAGCAGAAGCATTGATCCCTGTTACTGGTTCTCTACCAGAGCAGACATGGCTTCTCATCCAGATGCAGCACTGAATGAATCGCTCCTCACCTGCACCGCTTTCTAACACCTAAAACACACACTTCTGCTTCCAGCTCCTTCCATGCCCAGCACGATACGCTATGAGGATTGATAGAGTGCCATCTACTGTCCCAATTCAAGGTTTTCCTGCAGTTTAAGGGATCCACCTGAGATACAAAGCTAAAATCAGGCTGAGCTCCCCAGAAGGATAAGCTGGGCTGGGAAAGCTCCAGAAACGTCCCTCACTGAAGTGCATCTCTCAGTGCTTGAGGTTAAAAAGGAGAGTGCAGAGGAAGGAGATGGTCTTGAAGAAGGACCTATACATCAAGGCACCCATACAGTAAGCACAGCCCACGTGTGATACAGATGGTTGGTACAGTTTGCGTGCACATACAGGGCAAACTTCTAACAGTTCAAATAATGCCCTTGTGTTCAAGCTGTATGCCAGGACCGTATAAACCAGACGTCGTGCCAGCAACCCAAGTAAGACTACTTGCACAACAGCCTCTCAAGCCATTCTGGAGATTTCAGACTAGACAGTCTGCATAATTTCTACCCACTGTCTGGTATGCTGCTTTACCTCCTTTGCTCCCACTTAGGGACAAAACAGAGGAGCAGTTTAGTCATAAACAGTTAAGCACTTAAAGCAATGATGAGCCCGACTGCCAAAAATGGGCATCTTGGCCCAACATGAACTGCTTTCAGCATAAGACAGGATTGGAAGCCATGCATGAAGGCTCAGTCCTCCACCCATTCTTATTAAAGCCGCTTCGTGCCTTGCTCAGATGTGCTTCATTTAATCAAAATGAGAGCAAAATGATATTGCACTGCCAGCATCAATCTGAGAGTGATTTGTGTGGAGAGATACATGGCTAAGGCTCTGAATTCAACAGGGCAAAGTTTTCTTTGCCACGTAGCATCCACAAAATGCTTCTTTCCTGCAAAATTCTGAAGAAAAACAGAATTCTTCACCACCAGCAAGATGTTAAAGATCCCCCTTCCACCAAGCCTTATTGCTTTCTTAAGAAAAGCAGGGTTAAGGTTTGCAGAGCTTAAAGTCTAACTGGGAATTTGGCATTAATTCAGCATATTGATTAGTGCATTAATATTCCATTACCACCACAATATGAAATTGAAACCTAGACAATGTTTAAATTTATTGCTACTTTACCCCCTCCCCCCAAGTCTTGCTAAATCACTGTTTCTTCCATCTCCAGAGACAGCTAATGAACAAGCTTCAAGTCCGTCATTAAGTCTTCCAGTCAGACAAAAAAGTTAACTGTGCAAAACACAGATTTTAGAAGATAGGTAACATTATGATTCTTAATAGCCTCCAGCACTGCCCATTTTTAGGGCTCTTTGCCATTAATTTCAGCTTGGCTTTGAAAGACTTCTGAAGATCCAAGAGCTGTACCAGCAAGGAAACCATGGGATATTTTCCATGGGAAGATGGTAAGCAAACAGGTCATTTATTTCACCAGCAGCTTTTTGGAAATACCACTGTCATAACTGACCACCAATACACACAAAAGAAGAGAATTCAGACTTAAAATCCAAAAAAAGTTCCAAATTTTTCACAGTATGAAGTAGAGAAGCATCTACGCAAAGAACAATTTACACCACCTTAGGTTATGCCCCTGTTAGGTACAGATAATATGCAACTGTTTCCAATTCACCCAAGACATTAGGTACAGCATTTCCATTCTGTGCTTTCAACAGTTGTTATATTAAACGAGCATGATTTATAACAGACCCATCTACCTGCAAATTGCCTTTGGCCAAGGGAAACAATACTGGTTATGTCCTCTCTTTAATATTAGTCTTTCCTACCACTACAGCCCAAGGTAGGATTTCTGGTCGTGTCTTTCAAATGAAATTGCCTTTACACTAAAGGTGTTTTCTGAAAGGATGCTGAGTTCTGCAAAAGGCAGAAGAGGTGTCTTGGTCAGAGAGGGGCTGAGTATTTTCCTGCTCTGGTTCAAGGTTTCTGTTGAACAGCAAAAGCATGCAATAAATCTTGGTCCATGAGTTTGTGTTGCCTTCCCATCTGCCAAGAGCAGCGCAGATACACCTCGCACAAAAACGCGAGTGCAACGCATTCAAAAAGCAGCAGGTTTGATGCGCATGCAAACAAGAAACCCAAGGTTTGTATTTACCCCTATAGTCATGTAAAACATGCTGCTGGTCTTACAGTGCAAATCAAGGACTCATCAAAACCTTGAGGGTTTCCTTGTTGGTATATTCCATCTTAATGTTTCTACAGTTTCCTCACAGCTATAGCAATTTTCAGACAACCCCAATGAGAAATATCTTCCTGCAATTTAGTTACTCCAGGACACAGCAGTTTCAACACAGAAAAGCATCAGTTGACTAATGCACAGCAATCCAAGAGTTACAGATGACTGCAGCATTTCATTGAGGTGGGCTGGTGAGGTTGCATCCACGCACACGCAATGAGGGTAATGCCAGAAAAGGGCAGCACAGACTATTGATGCACTGCACATAAAATGTAGATCAGCCAAGCTGTTTTGGCAGCAATCCTGTAGGAGTGGGGAATCAGCATTTCTGCCTCTGGGGTGGAAACATACATGTTCCCAATTCTCCCTTCTTTATCCCACGTTGACAATATTTTAAACACCAAAAACTGGCTTTAGGAAGCACAGGTGTGCAAGTAGCCTGCAGCTGTTTCACCCAGCTCAGACTTGGATATTCAGTGCAGCTTTCCTTTTATGTTTATGCAAATACTCCATCTTTAGAAGAGGCATAATCATTTAATTAGGCAATACTCCTACATAATTACATGAATTGTCCATTTTTATCACTTATATAGCTGATAATTGTAGACTTCAGGAAATGCATAGCAGTAACTTTAGTCCTGCTGTACACACAGTGAAACTAAGAGGAAGGAACACCAGCGACACCACAGCCCCTTCCAAAGTGCCAGGTCAAGCAGAGCTGAAAGTCACATCACTGAATTAAGACGCAGGATTTACTGGTATTAGCAGGAAGAATATTACAGGAAGCAACTAACAGGACTCACAACAGCATTTTCCACATTGTCTCTGAATCCTTTTGCCTGCCTGAGCAAGGGGAAAAGCCACTTAATAAGTGGGTACAGACTTATCTTCTCCACTGCTGCTACACTTGAGATGAAGACAAATTCTAGCATCTTTTGAGGCCCTACTGCTGTCACTGTATTTTTTTTTTTTTTCTTAATTTCCTCAATCAGAAAAACATACACAACCTCACAGGTTTTGCAAGATTTCACTCTTTTCTTGGGGAAAAATTACCATCTTTATGTTCACACTCTCTAGCGCTCTCCAGTGAAATTTTGAATCCAGACCCACAAGTAGCTGTGAACTCTGCATTTCATATGTAGCACCACAATGTGCTGAAACAAAACCCACAATCTGAAAATAGACATAATTTTCATCTGCAACCAGAAATGCTTTCTTACAGAAAGCCTCCATTCTTCTCACTTCACACTTCCTTTCATGCCTCATGAAAACAAATGAGAGAGACTGTGAATTTGAGAAAACCATCTGCAATTCCACAAATCTCTTCCATTTTGTGAGACTTGTTAGCTATTGTTTATGTTATCTGCAAACATGGGTAACGAAAACCACTTGAATTGCAGTCTACTGCCTGCAAAGCCTGGCACGTTCTCAAATTGGCAGCATGTGATGGTGGGGAGCTTTTTGCCTTGTGTTTAAATCTCATTTGTGGCACACACATTATTGCTGACCACAGAAGAAATGTTCAATAGCACTAAGTAAAATTCTGAACTCTGTTGGGTATGCAGAGGACACACAGCAAGCAACCCCTCCCTGCTTCATACCCTCACAAATGCAGAGGTAGCTTTGATTCACTTCAGAGCTTCCGATTTCAGCTCCTGCACTTCCCCAAGCCACTACAAATGCTGTGCTCCATGGATTTGATTCTATTTGTGCAGTGTTCTCACTCTGAGCTCAATTTGAACGTCTAGAAATTGCCATGTCAACATTTTGTCCACCGTCTCCAGTAGTTTGTGCATTGTGTCACGCCAGATTCCTTTATCTTCCGCTGTAAAAAGAGCTTTGCTTTATGTGTGTTCCTTGACACCAATCAACTTAAGGTCTCTTGCTACATTTGGACCCATCACAGAGCACGCCAGACTGAGATCAGATTTAGAGGTCCAGGAAAAGAAATCCACACTGAACTAAATCCAAAACGTACAAAACAGCATAATAAGCTTTCTTTGAAACCATTTTCAACTGGCTGAACATCAGCTTGCTGCAACAGCAATCGATAAAACCTTATCTCCAAATCCTGGCATTCACAGGGTAATAAAACGTAGTAACCAGCAGAGTGCTGTAAGAGAACTGTAGAGTCATGCTGCTGCAATGCATTATGTAATAGCAACAGTCCAGTGTAACACAGCTTCTATTTCCAGTTCCTTTTTACCCAAAAGTTGTTGCTGACCTTGGCATGTAAAACTTACCTCCTGGTTGCAAGGCTCTGACAAGTTTTCCTACACGAGGATATTTCAGTGTCCAAGCCTTCAGTTGCTGCTGCTGCAACCTGAGGACTGGCGGGTCTCTGCCCTCCATTGCACTGGAGAGAACTGAAGATCAATTACCATCACAATGCGGACGTTCTCGCGTTGAACTGCTGAGAACGACTCTGCCACCCATGGAAACAATTGCACTCCTCCAGGAAGGAGAGGCTGAGCAGGTCAGAGGATCACGAGTGGGAGGAGCAGAAAGCTACAAACTCCATTTTATAGATACAGCGCGAAGCAACTAAAACTCGCAGCCATCAAACTGCCTTGGCTCTGAATTAGCACTGACCTCAGGGTTTTTTATACCAAAGAGGTAATGCCCCTAAAACCAAAGCTGCATGTGCACCACAGTAGCATTGAAAGCCGTGGAAGAGGAACCTCTGCTCATTTTGGAGACCTGGATTTAAGCTGCTTTGGATCACAAAGGAAGTTTCCAGCAGAGCAGATAACCGGTGCTTTGATTCCAGCGTTGCTTGTTTTATGGATTTGATGTTCTCCAAGCATTTGTTTCATACCCAAAGTTTCCCAATTAATGAGACTTTCAGTTATCTGGGAAAAGAGGACTAGAAGTCTAGTCCTGGTTACTGGACTTAAACTCCATACAAGGACTTAATCCATTCCGTGAGCAGTGCACATTGAGGAAACTTGTGACCCTTATCACTCTCCCCTAGAGACAAATTGCCTTCTTGAAGACTGACACTTTATAAGGAGAAAAAAATGGTATGCCAGAAGTTAAATCACTTCTTGGATAGCTGTGTTAGTTCTCCCCTATGCTCCTCTCCATGCATCCCTACAGACTTGTCAGCTTCTCTCTGTGGCTGCCTTTCAGCCACTTGTACCATAGCCAAGGACAAGCATATGGCCAAAAAGCCATTCTGCTGGGGGAGATGCTGTCACAAGGCTTGTGGGTGCTCAGCTTCTCATGAACATTACCCCCTAACAGCCTTCCATACCCGCTGAGTTGTGCTCTGCATACTAGGAACAGAGTGAAAGAAATGGCAAGCAACAGTGCTGGCAGCAGCTAGGGTATTTCCAGTGCCAGAGCAGGCCTACAAACATATCCAAGAATCTGCATTTAATCTCTTGGCTATCCAAATTAACCTCCTGCCCATGGAGATGAATGAGCAGAATGACAAGTAGCATAGCTCCTATCCAAAATCCCACGCTAAGAGCCCATTTGTGACATGGAGGCAAGGGGCAAGGGACAGACACCTTTTATCTCAACAATATTAGTTGGTTAGCATAGAAACTCACAGTGAGACAGCTGCAGTCTATTGTTAGCATTAATTAGTATTTAATTTCAGCTCACCTGCAGGAGCAGAGAAAAAGCTGAGATGACACTGATAATATTACATAGATCCCATTTTTGAGGGCCACACAAGAGCAGGTTCATTGAATATAAACTACTGAAATTAGCACTGAGGAGAAGATGGGTCTTATTTCACACCAACTGAATGGTTTCCCCAAGGAGATTTATTGGCTGGGAGCAGCTGTTATATACCTGTGCTTATTAAACTGCTAGAAACAAGTACTCAAAATATGCATAATCAATAACAATAATTCTGGCTTGGTTCAAGATTCATCCTTTATCAGTGATTGAATACACAAGGCTGAGTAAGAATTACATTTTCATGTCAATACAACATTTCCAGCTCCAACAGAAAGAGCTGTCTTCCTCCTAAGAAGAAAACTGGGCTGGGAATACAGTAGTCATTTCTGTATCCAATACACTTTGGGGTCTTGAAAGCCAGAAATTCTTGGCTCTCTGCATCAGATATACTGAAGACAGAGGTGGTATTATGGTCACCTTCCCAGTCCTGTGCAATCTTGCCTATCTCAGACTTCCTGGATATCTTATCAGTTCAAAACACCCCATACAGTTGAGAATCTGACTTGAAATTATATACCTCAGGTTATTTCATCTCCTTTGACAACAGCACTCACATTCTTGCCCAGGTCCTCAAAGGTATTAGGAGACCAAATCAGTCAAGTTTCTCACTCCCTGTTCCACATTGCATACACACAACTAAAACTACTCTGCCCACACAAAGAAATATTTGCTACCAAATTCAATGAAACTTTGGTAGAGAAAAATCTCCTGTGTGCTAGCAAGAAAATATTCCAAAGGATGTTGCTTAGCCACCCAAAATACAGTGCCAAAGGGAAAAGCAAACAAAACAGATATATGAAATTCAATTTTGCTTTCTGAGTAATAACCACAAGAAGCAACCAGCCAAGTTCTTTTCTTACTATAGTTTTAGTCCAGTCCTTTCTCACAAAGCACACCATGTAGAGCAGTGGTAAACACAGTGACAGCGACTCTGCAGAGCAGCCCCTGAAATGGCTGCCAGTCAGTGCACAGGAAGCTGTGCCCCAAGGATACGAGTGCTGTTAATTGTGCTGAGCCAAAAATCCTTCAGAACAAAGGAACTACACCAAGGGACTGGACTTCATTAAGGGAGACCCACACCCCTTTGCCTGTCATAGCTGCATTGCCCACTGCTTTTCCCATTTCAAAAAGCAGCTATTCTCACCTTCCACACAAGAGGCATAACAAGCATTCATTGAGCACTCTCAGATCTCTGGCAAGAAGATATTATTGCGGTATCATAATCAGTTCTCTAATCCCCTGGAGCAAAGATTGAATTTCAAATCATTCCAATAACCAACCTAATGAAGCCTTGTCCAGCCCTATTAGAGAATGGTGCATTTCCTTCAGGGTGTTATAGTAGTCCATTCTGTAATTGTACACATGACATTCAGTTCAGCTAGCCCGTACCATGGTGTGGAAACATGATGGATTCCGATGAAATTTAAATTGCTGCAGCCTGGTAGAGTGATTTCCATTTTCTAAGGCAGTTGTGAGAAGAATCAGCCCTAGAGGTGCAGCTAGTGATAAGACTAACTAAACTATTACCACATTGAGTCTGATCAAGCTGCTGATTTACTACTGACAAGGTACAAATAAGAATTCCTGCCACAAAAACCAGAAGGAAATGTTCCCTTTCCTACATCACATCACCTCAGCCTTCCTATTACTCCAGTCTTCAGGCCTTTGATCACTGCTTGATGGTATGTTTCTGTTTTCTTCCCAAATACTATCTGAACTAACCAGCAAGAGCACTGGAGCTGTCAGTCCTATTCAGCTGGTACCAAGTGGCCTACTGGCATACAAGGCAATGCCAATTATACCAGTTGTGCCTTAGCTCCTAGAATCAGGAAAAATATTTTGAAAGCACAGGAGGCCCAGACAGACACTGCAAGAAGTGTCAGGCACTAAGCCTTCTTCCTAAGAAAGGAGATCACAGCACCAGCCTGCTAGACATGCCCACACTGAAATTGTCCTCCACACAAAAGGAGTCTGAAGTCACAGATTCTGCTCACTTACAGAGGCACAGCTGCTCCCTTTCGCAGCTTCACCCTCCTGCAATGGAGTAACTCTTCCGACAAACTCCCAACAGCCATGCAGTCAGGCAGCCAGCTCAGGATGCCAGATAGACACCTTTGCAATATTGTAAAAATACCTCTTGCTGAACCAAGTAGGGCATGGAACAAAAACACTGCCAGTTTGGCTGACTTACACACATTACATGACCCAGGACCTTCTAATTTTAATGTTCCTATCTCAAATGCCTTTAAAAACATCAAGAGATTAATGAAAGAAGTCTGTACTGGTTGACAACCTCTCTTCCTCACTGCCTGCCTCATGAAATCTAATGACAAGCTGTCTAGAGGAAAGCAAGAGGCAAGGAAGATGAGATGGCAGCTGCCTATTGAGCAGCCCTAGAAATGCTCCTCTTGGACTTCGAGTCAAGTAGCTCTGTTGGGAAGGAAGTCCTCTGCACAGCAGAGACCAGTGACTCAGAAGTGTAGGCTGTGCTGCGTTAGCAAATCTGAGCTCCGAATAGAATAACAATGGGTTTTTACTCATCTTCCTTCCTGTACCTAATCAAAGCACCAAAGCACAGCTCAGCGTGCCTGCATCATCGCCTCTCTCTGGGTACCCCTCGGGCCAGACACCTGCTCAGTGCTGTTCTGCACCTCCTGCAGAATTCTATCAGCACTTTTTTAGACAAGTGATACATATTCCTCCAGGATCAGAATGCTCCCAACAAGTTCACATCTAAAAACACCTTCAGGGTTTAACTGTAGCAGTAAGAATAAATAAACTCAGCAGACAAGAAGAGAAATTATGCCTTACACCACAGTGTCCTCAAGAACATTACTGAGCTGCAGTTCACAAAAACTAAAGAGAGAGCAATCACAGTCTGGCTGCAGACAGTCTGGGGTAAGACTGAAAGAGCATTTTAGTGCTTTTCTTTATTTCATACCTGGTCCACTTGTAGATCAGCATTTTTCAGCAGCATCCGCAAGTGTTAAGTACTCCAGAGATACTGGGGAATAAACAGAAACTCAGTAAGGTTGGATAAACCATACAATGCTAAATTATAAAACTATTAAGGTTAAAAAAGACAGCCATCAAAACCAAGTCCAGCCCATCACCACCATCCCCACTCAACCACATCAGTCCTTTTCTTGATAACTTCCAGAGATAGCAACACCATTTCCCTCAGTTCTAAAGCAGAGAATAGCTTACTTTTCTATCTCTTGTAACCAGCAACACAACAAGAGCAGCTACCCAAAGCAGAAAGGATAGGAGCTGCAATCCATCTTAAAGGCTTCCCTAGCCACCCCCTCACAAAGAGCAATGCTCAAGGGAAAAAAATATGTACATAAAACAATAATTCTAAAAACCAACCTGAATAAGAGCCAGCAAACAAGCCAAACAAATGAGAGGAGCCCTCTACCTCCCCTTTTACTTGCTTTAAATTGCTCTTTATTACTTCCAGGTGGGTGTAATCATTGAGCCTCAGTGCAGGCGAGTTAATTTACAGCAGCTGAGGCTCTGACCCTTAGCACCTCAGTTCATAAAACACTCAAAACAGATACGCTGATAATATTTATATAACTTGTTTTCCAAATTACAGGCCCACTTATTCTGTGAAATGAAAGTAATTGGGGGAGGCCAATCAGCAGAAGAATGTTTTCTGGTAAAACGGAAACATCTGAGGTGGTTCATCTACCTGTAGCCATCTTGGAATAAATCACCAAACTGAATCTGAAATGCAGTAGCGTGCTTTGTAAGTGGTTTAATGAATGCCTGATGAGTTAAGGAGTGTCTTATTGATTATAAATAAAGCAACTTTGGCAGGATGGACAACACCAGGCTTAGGGGTTTGGTGAAGATAGCTTAGCTGCTACCTTGCCTGGCTCTATAGCCAGAGCAGCACTGTATTATTACAGAAAACAAAAGGGCTGGATTCCAAGAGTGGGCACAGAGGGACTGAGTGGTCATTAATGAGGTGACTTGTCGTTATCCCACCCACTGCCCTGCTGTGAGGAGTTCTGCCAGGGCCTGACTGCGGGATGCAGCCATCTTGTTGCACCCTTCACCACCGTGCCTGACAAAACCATTGCTCCTGTACTCGTAGTAAAGCTTTCAGATATGTCTCCACTTTGCTAATTAATGCTCACGTGAGGTGTTGGCAGCAGAGGCCTTTGTGAGGAGGGTCCAGGGCGGCTGCTGGCTGTAGGCCAGAAGCTGCTGTGAAAGCATATTTAAGCAAGAACATGCAAGCGTGAGAGAAAAGGAAGTGCAATAAACAGTTCTGTGAACACTGAGGTGTGAGAAGGAGGGGTCCTGGAGCAGAGATTCCCCTTCGGGTGGATGTCTGTTGGCAAGGGCAGCCTAATGCCACGAGAAAGAAGCTTCCTTTGCTCAGTGAACTGCGGAGAGCGCAGTCCTGAGCATATCTCCAATGTTCCGCACGTAAACCTGATCTGTAGCATGGATTAGGATGGCCCCAGCGTGGTGTCATCTGCAAACGAACCGAGGGTGCACCCAATTCCCTCATCTAGATGATCTGTAAAGATATTAAACAGGACAGGTCCCAGTACCAACCCCTGAATTATGTGCCCCTTTTTACATCCGGCCTGAAGGTGCAGCATCCATTGGCAAGCATCCTACGGAAGAGAGATCCAGATCCCCGGACAGTGGATGGCCATTCCCAGAAGCGAAAGACTGCAGTAATCCTTCTCATACCCAGCCCTTCTCTTTGTTCCCCCTTTTCTGTCTGCCATTAGTTAAGATCTCTAGGAAAATCTTCTATGTGATTATTGGACTGCAGAGCCCTTTGGACAAGAACTCTGCAGCCGAGTTGATCAGTTTAATGTGCATGTCGTTTTCAAAACAAATGTAGAAGCACATTAATCCTCTTGTATTGTGGGTTTTTTTGCAAGCTGCCAGCACCAGTACCTTGCTTATACGAGTCCTTTGCTGATTTATCCTAGAGATGAACAAACCCATCAAACTTAGTAGGTGGTGGAACGCATTTCAATCTGTTTTATTTCTGTTATTTAAAAACCTCTTAGGCATTCCAGGATCAACAGGAATTGGATAAATTATCACTTTATTTTCTCGTATTTTTAGAACCAACACCAGGCATACGAATGAAGGGCTCTCCAAGATATTTACTTCTACTAGAAGTTTTACCTACAACAGCAATAACATCATCTTCCATTTAATGATACTCTTCAAATTATATCTGCAATTATAGCCAGAATGAAAGGTAGAGAAGGGAGCAAGTAAATAAATGCATTTGGCACAGCTAGGGATAGATAGCACCCAGTCCTTTATAACTAAGTTGCAGTAAATGTATAACACTGGGAAAAAACTTGCTCTAAGGCTGAATTTCAGCTGTTTCAGATAAGCAATTGAGTTTAGATGGGTGAAGTTTTATGGCTCTAATAAGAAAGTCTGGTTTTCTGGCACTGCTGTGCACTGGAGACTTATTTTTTACAAAGTGGAAAAAATTATAAAAGCCTTTGCACCAAATTCTACACAGAAAAAGAAAAAAAAAAAAAGCCTTTCAATAGATGTGCTTTAAAATGGCCTTTATGAGATTTTTATGTAATTTATTTCTATTTTAGTTATCCTTTTTGGTTAGGTGTAACAAAATCATCTTTATGCCACCTAACAAAATCTGAAATCACATTTTTCAAGATCACTGTTCTGTATTTCCATGCTTTTTATCCTCATCATCCATCGCACACCTATGGGATCTCCCAGACAGATCAGAACCCCACTAACTGAGTCAGCTGTGCACTATATAAGCATCCAATTGCACGTGATGAGGTGGGCAGTGTGCAGGAAAGGGTTTGATAGCATCTACAGCATCTACCAGATAAAGATGCTACAGTGATTTAGGTTGTACTGTAGGGATCACTTAGAAAAGTCTTTCATACAAATCCATATGAGAGCCCAATTCTGAAAGGAAGAAAAAAAAGCAGTAGAATCCAAACTGGTATAAATCTCTGTGCTGCTGGTTTCAGTGCTGTTAGATTTCCAACAACAGCACAGTCACAAATCAGTGCACCTCAGCAGAACTTCCCTAATCTGTGCCTCCTAAACTGAGCATCAGACCTTCAATGGCCAATTTCTTCACTCAGAACATAGCAGCGTTCAAGGCAGATGTGAGGACGCAGGAGTTACTGGTGTGAGCAGTGGGGAAATTGCCTGTAAGGATGAGGGGAAGAGTCAGTAATCAGTCATTTCTTGCATCTCTTCTGCTGGCATTAATAATGCTAGCAGGGCCGATGGCTTTCTCCTGAGTGAAGAGCTATCAAAGAAAAATCTGGGTCACAACCGACCTTTACATGTGCCTTTTCTTTAAGACTGTTTGAACAGTACATACAGGTATGCTCCATTATCTGGGGAACTGCATCCGTGTAAAACACAGTCCTTGCAAAGCCTCTGGAATATCAGCTCTACTTCTTTACAGAATGAGGACACCTGATTCTTCTCGCTTTCTTTTCTGGTTAAAAGGACACTGGGTTTCATTAAGCTTGCATGAGTTGGGACAGCATCAGTTTGCAGTAGAGCAGCTGAGGGCTTGAAATTCTAGTCATTTCTTAAGAACAATCCAAGTGCAGCATGAATGCCATCCAGTCTTTCAAGTGTTGAGTAATGCTGGCTGTTTAATCTCACTTCAATGGATATGCAGTCATTGTGAGAACAAAGAACCAGAATACACGTCTGTGCCTCAGTCCGGCTTTGAATGGTTCAAGTGGTTTTCAATCATTTTTTTGTCTCAGCAGCAATTATGTTTCCAGATCCAGGAGAGATTGGTTGGCAGATACCTGGCACCTTCGCACTGTTACACATTTAATACCCACCAAATACACCAAAATTCAGTTGGAAAAAGAAAAAAAGGATTCCTAGCATTAAATCTTCCAAATTCAAAAAGTCTTAAGATGGATTCCACTATCAGAAGAAAAAATTGTTCTGTCCTAAAGTGATAGAATATTAAGTTGTATTTCTTTTAAAATTTCTGGCTCAATGCATTACCTCAGTGACTTTAATATGCGCTTTCATTTTTGTTATTCTCAACTGATGTTATCTTTTCCTGACCAATTTTTAGTTGTCTTCTTCTCTGTACTTTTAAAAGATACATTCAGCTACAAAGACAATAAAGCGAGATTTATTCCCATCTGAGCCCCTGATTTTCCCTACAGCAATCCGTGGCATCTCTAAAGAGCATTCATCACTCCTAGTTTGCTGTACCAACTTCAAAATATTGAGTAAGCAGAGTGTTTAGGACCAGCATTGTCAAGTGCTGCAGTGATTTTGCAAAAAAAAGACAAAAGACACGCATTTTGGAAGATATTTGTAGCTGAAAGTTGGCTGTATTCAAAAAGTACCACTATGGTTGTTGTTTAAAAAAAAATAATTTAAATTTTACATTTTTGTGGAGGCTGCGTGTGTGGTTTGTTCTGCTGTTACTACTCTTTTTCAGTTGAAATACGTCTTCCCTGGTGTCTTCCTGCCTGGTGCATTTCAAAGTGCACTAGTAGCCTTCTCAGACTTCATCTTTCATCTTTTACATGAACCCAGGCTTTTACAATTAATGTGCAAGGCTAAAAATGCAGTGCACATTTGTTTACTTGAATGCTGTAGATGTCTGAAATCAATGAGCAGCTGTTAGTAGAGCAGGAGCATCAATCCAGCTTCGTGGTGTTGATGCCAATCTCACATTTAAAGTCTGTAGAAGCTATGAATAAAATGTGGTCACAAAAAAGAGTTTGACTCATATTAGTTTTAATGAGTTCTCCTTGGAAGCTAAATCAGATCAGTCTTATGGTGTGGAGCCAGGAGTTGGACTCACTGATCCTTATTGGTCCCTTCCAGCTTGGTATAGTCCATGATTCTATGATTCTATGATACAGGACATACAAAGCTCCTTCAGCTAGAACAGCATCACTGCTGAAATCCACCTGGATCCAGCCTTTGGGTCACGTAAGAATTCTAAGCATACCATTTCAGCAGGCACGAATTAAGTACAGCTCCACTGGGACGCGTGGTGTTGCTTTAGACACTCAGGCAGTGAAAAATGGTGATACCTTGGGGTAAAGAAGAAGTGAGAGACGTTCTCTACAGATGAAAACATGTGAAATTCAGCTGCTTCCCGTGGCTGCTGCCATCTTGATGAAACAAATACTCTGACTTCAAGCTAATTCTGTTTCTTGGAAGCTTGCAGCTCTCTAGTGTCTGTCTTCATCCTCCTGTTCTGCTGTTCTGTATGCATGCTGCTGATGCGTACCCTGTTATGTTACTTTATATTCAGTTTGGAGTTCCCCACCTCAGTACATTTCTGCAAATCAAATTATCCTTTCACAACCAGAGCTATGTTTAGTAACGGGCTTTGTCTTCATCTTGTGGTTCAAAAGGTTTATTTTTCCTTCCTGTAAATTGTATACTCATTCTGAAGATTTATCAGGTCTGCATCACCCAGAACACAGCTGTTGCATTGCTGAGCTCTCTGCAAAGACTCTGAATAATAGTGGTCCAGTCCATGCAGAGCTTTGCAGAATATTGGTCTCTAAGCATTCACTGGAAAACAATTATGAAATTATTTTTCACTTCACAGAAGCACAAAATTGGGTCCCTCGCTGATGTTCCCCATTTAGCACCTTTCTATTTTTTCCTTCTTAATTCTACCTGGTAATCCAATGGTTATTGTTAGTTTCTTGTTGCTGTGGCAGGAAAAGGTCATGCATTTCGTGTCAGCAATTTTGGCATTTCTCTTGAAAACTAATTCCCAGAGGCACCATTTGCCTCTATCACCTTAAATGTACATTATATATATATACATATAATTTTCTTTTCCTGCTCCTCAGTATTGCTTTCCGAGGCTTTTATTTCCCCTGCATCAGACACAGATCAATTGAGCGGCAGCTAGTGTGTCTGGTTAGAGCAAAACCTGATCTTGACAGCCTTGAGGTGACCTGTAAAAAGCACACCGAACTTGCTCTTATTTCCTGCTGACCGATACTCAACCTTCCAATCCAATGACTCCACTGTGGTTTATTCTTGCTGCAAGCTGTGCAACTCACTTTGCGCTCAACCTACTGCATGGTAGCCCAGTTTGTTTTGTTACAGATAGTGGTCAAGAGTGTGAGGTATAAGCTAACGAGAAGTTTAGCAGTGGGGCAGCACCAGATACTAATGAGCTGCATCTTTGTACAGATACTGATTGCTTTTGGAAAGGGTGATAGTAATAGCGACGCTAAATTGAGGTTGGTGTCCCCTAATTGCTTTGCTCTTTGAGGTTTGCTCCCCTCACCTCCTCGGTTCCCTTTCCTGCTCAGTCACAAACTGCTTCTTCTGCAAAACAAATAGTTTCAGTGTGACAAAGTTTATCATTTAAAAACCTCATTTTGTTGCTTCTTTGAGAATACAGTTGCATTTCTGTTACCCTTTCTGTCTGTCAAAGGCCATTAGCTAGAAATCTCATCGTAATTCCTTGCAAAGTCCATGAAATGAATTTCTTTTCATGGTTCTGCGGCCTGAACATTTTATTGTAGTTACGTGGGACAAAGAAAAACTATTTTTGATAATACATCTTTTGTTCCTCACTAGAAGCAAATGCAATTCTGCCACATCCCATCCTTTTGTCTCCCGAATGCTCCCAGTTTATGCACACCATGAGTGAATTTTGCAGTCAGGACTTTGTTCAGTCTTCTTTGGGGTTTTGCTACAACAGTTACATTAGTAGGGACAGCAAACAGCAAATCCCATCCATGTGTTGCCAGCAAGTCCACAACTCTGTCAGAGGTGTATGAACTGTGGTCCTCAAGACCTAAGGGATGTGCAATACTTTCAAATATTCAGGTTTTAGTGACCAGCTCTCAGTTCATGCATCAAATGCAGAACAGAAATCCCAAAGATTCTAAGTTAGACTTTTAACCAAGAAGAACATTAAACATTCCTTTGTTGTTTCCCAAGGAAGAATCATCAAGGCACAAAGAACTACTGCTACAAATACCATTCCATCCCCCAAATATCTGAAGGGTTGTTTTACTGCTCTTGCTGTATTCATAACAGATATGCAATCATCTGTGTATTTCTTTGGTGGCTGAGATACAGAATATGGAAGAACATTCGCTGTAACTTCTCCCAGTACATCTTTCCCCCTTTTTCCTGCATTAGCTGAATGTTGGCATTGATTGATTTCATAGAAAATCTGAAACAAAGTCTTGGTTATTAAAAGCCATCAAGCTTTGAGTGGAACTTAAGACTTCAGGATCTGGTAACTTAATTAGTTTTTGCAGTTCACACATTTTACAGACAAATTTTGCCTGCCAAGCATCTGATCACATTTAAGAGCTTGGCTTTCGCAGTGACTGAAAGCCATCACCAGACTTCAGGAAGGGTTTTTCAAGGGCGAGCTCTTCTGAGGACCTCAGTATGTATGGGATTCCACACATTTTAGTATTTCAAGGAAAACCTGCATAATATTAAAAATACCTCATCCAAGGCCAGCCACCTTCCAGTTTCCTTTCCATCTGTGGGCTTTGAGAGGCTCACTGTTTCTATCTGTGCCTTTATGGAAGTATTTGCAGTTGCCTGCTGCTTACAGACAGGCTTTGATGACTTTTGGAGCTGTCATGTAAGGATGCTGTCTACAGAGGCCAGAGAACAAGCAAGCTATGTTACAGATACGGACCACACCAAACCCCCGATCTTCATGAAGAAGTTCAAGCAAACCACTCTCCTGTATGATTCAAATCACAGCTGAGTTCACACAGCCTTTAATTAGCCTAACAGCTTCCTGAAAGTAAAGGAAGAAGTCAAAACAGAGCCAAACATCATCCTACTGGTGTAGCTAAGAACTCTTGCTTTCATTACAGTCTCCAGGAGGCTACAATCACATCCATATGAGTAACCTTCCAGTTCTGCTTTATCTGCACAGCCAGTGTTTAACTCTGCATTGACTTGCTGACATCTCTGGGTGACAGCAACACGAAGTCCCTTGAACAATGTCTGCCTGGCATTTTCTAGCAGATTTGTTAATTAGCAAAGGGCAAAGTTGCTTGCAATGCTGGGTTCGTTTCTGTTGTTTCATTATTGACATGCTATCCATTTCCATGGTGAGGCATCTTTCAGAAGTGCAATTAAAATACATGAGTTGACTTGCCCTTCTTTCTCTTTCCTTGTGGAATTATCCCCCTGTCTAGTGTTTTCCTGCTGCTTATACATGCCACTCACACTGCTCCTGCAAAAGAAAAGATCAAATCCATCCAGAAACAAAAAAAAAACACACATTGTGTTCTGGCAGTATGGATTTATTCCATCAAATACTTATTTCTGTGCCATCACTCAAGCCCATGCAAGACCCTGCTTTAGTACAAGGTTGTCGAGGGCATGCTGTCCATATTTGGAGTTTCTGATGGATAAGATTAAGCCTTTCAGTGGAGAATTGAGTGCCCAAATGTGATGAAAGCCTGAAGCACCACTGTTTGCACTGGAGTGTCTGGGACTTTGAGAACTTCATTTGTACCCTGACATAAAAGCTTCGTGTTTGAGTTGCATTTTATAATTAGAAATGCATTGCAGCTCAAACATAATTACTATAATTAATGAACCATATTACATTATCTGTCTTGTCTTCAGCATTAACAAGTTTCTTCCAAATGAGCAGACATTGATGAGTCCCTTACAGAGATTTAGGGCTGTGCTTCTCCTGAAATTCTTTAGAAAGAAATATAACATGCTCCAAGATTACAGAATGCACAAAACAATGCAATGCTTCCTGTTCCAACAAGCCAAAAACCAGCAGTTCCACAAATAATCTTTGTAAAATAGTCCCATAACAAATTGACTGGGATTTGCTCCCTTATACTGCGTTTGAACTCAGTTTGCGAGTAGAGGGCAGGAAGATAACTGAATCACCTAACAGCATCCAGATACAGCACTGCTTGAGATAAACATCACAACCAAATGCTTCCTGCTTGACTCAAAATTAATGCATTCCTTACCTAATAAGCAAGAAACAGTCGTATTTCAAGACTTATCCTTTAGACCGCTGACTGAAGAGTTTCTGTAACTCTACATACCTTTAATCTAAGTATATAAAAGCCCTTCCTTGGGGAAGAAGCATTTGTTTGCTGAGAAGTTACAGAAACAGCCTGAAAAGATCAATTTTACACTTCAAGGTCTGTAAGTGAATTAAAGAAATCCTTCCTGAGGGCCACGTCAAATGAAGACATCAGTTGTAAGACAGCTGAAGCAAGCAATGAACTGAAAGCACTCTGCCTCATGCACTGGTACGTTCATCTCATCACTCAACAATTAGCACACATGCCAAATTTTGCATGTACTTTCACCAAAAAGAATAGTTGAGACTGTTGTTCCGTTCACCATGTTGAGTAGTACTGAGCAATGTACACGCTTTTCTGTTGGCTTATGAAAGCTCTCATCCCTCTTGTTGGTCAGGTTTGCATTTAAGCCCCTTACTGCACTGTAACCTTGTTAGATATTGGCAGCTCATGTGCTTTTGTGATCCAATAGTGCATTAAAAAAGCATCTAAAAATATATATCTCACCAGTACACCCCAAAACTCCAGTGGAGTTCCAGCTTGAAGGGAAAACTCAGGTAGGTATAAATTCTCAGACAGATTGCTCAGGTTGGGTGGGGGCACATTTGAGAACAGAGCCCAGCACCTGTACATGAACATTTTGCACGTGCTAAGTCAAGCAAGCTGAGAGAAACAACTCATCCATCCTCTACGTCAGTATGATCCAGAAAACAAACTGATGGATGATTCAGAAATAAAAACACATCATTTATCAGCCTGCCTCAAGCCTGAGATTTTTAGGTTCTTTTTGCCTAGCTACTAATTCTTCCTGACATAAAGCTTTTGATCGACTACTTAGATAACAGGGAGCACTAATTTGCAGTGCCAGCAGTAAAGCTGTTCTGGAGGGCCAGCACCTCAAAGCATATCATGACTGTAACATCCCCCCAGGTGGCCTTGCTGAAGAGTTATATCCATTGGTTGTGACCACGGTCGTGGCTTTTACTTTCAACTGATGTTAAACCTGTTTATAAACTGAAAGCATTGCAAGTTATCCCGTTGGCATAAGGGAAGGCAAGTTAATTTTAAGCAAGCTTCCCTAGAACAGTGTGCATAACCAGAGTGTGTGGCAGGAGCCTGTAGTTTGGATCCTTTGAAGAAGCTGCAGAAGATGCCCTTTGTCATGGCAGCAAGGCAATCCTTGGGCTCTTGGCTCCAGAAATGTATATATGTAATAATAATAATCACTTCCCCGCTTGAAGTAATGTCTTGAAATAGATTTCTGAAACAAACCTTTGATGATTATAATCTTAAACTGATGGAATAGAATAGATCTCCGGATAGGCATGTTGCTTTTGTGCCAAGCAAACTTTTATTTTCAGTGGACTGAAAGTCTCTGGTAGGACCTATTCAAGCTCCCACAGTCACCACCGCTTATCTTCCAGGGCTACTTTTTAATATCTCTCTGGGATATTGAGCAGGAAGCCACACCAAGCACTTCTGCAATAAGTTATTGAAAGGAGATTCGGAGCAGGTAAGAAAGCACTGTGTGATGAGTGAAAGTGATTTTATTCAACCTTCAGGATGTCTCACCCGAGATGTGCACCAGGGGCTGACAAAGCATCGTCACAAAGCTATCAGCACTCTTAAACCTGACAGCTGCTCTTTCAGGGCGATGGCAAGACGAAGCTGTAGGAAAGTGGGATTCAGTCCCAAATCCAATGACTATGCTTACTCAGATCTTTCTGCCTCGCTCCTCCTGCTCTGAAGCCTGCTGTGATTACATTAACACGTTTTCAGAAGCTTACAGCTCCCACCTTTGGGCACAGCAAGGCTCCATCTGCAGCACGAGAGCTCCCAGCAGTACAAAGGAGCTGAAGCCAATCCTCTTCCCAACAAGGCGATCCACACGCATGGAAGTCACTGTCTGTCAGCCAAAAGGGCAGCAGCTCATTAAAATATGCTAATGAGATCCTCTCACTTCACCTTTAATCTAGGAAGGAAGTTGCTTCTGTTTTCTCAGTGTCCCTTAGAGTCAGTCATTCCTGCCTTGAAAAGGATTTGATCGATTATTGTATCTTTCTTGCACCGTCTTTTCATTTCTAGATGTTTGATTTCTGTCTTTGTAAAGAAGGAAGAAGCCGAGTTAAAACAGACAGCATTTCGCCAGTGACCTAAGGAGGAAAGCTTAATTAACACCCAGCAATCCCTCACATCTCAGGATTGCTCAGCATAGGCTGCTGCCATTGCCATGCAGGGGATTAAATACCCCTGAGCAGAATATAGCTGAGCAAGATTGGGTGGGAGGGACAGCACTGGTCGGGTGGGGTTAGCAAGAATTATAGAATGACTGAGGTTGGAAGGGACCTTAAAGATCATCCAGTTTCAACCGCCCTGCCCTGGGCTGGTTGCCACCCACCAGATCAGGGCCCATCCAACCTGGCTTTGGGCACCTTCAGGAATGGGGCATCCACAGCTTCTCCAAGCAACCTCAATAAAGAAGTACAAGCATAAAGGCAGGTGGTAACATAAGATGGATGAGAAACACCTTGCACCAGCTGCTCAAAATCATCATCGTTCATCTGAAGAGGGAACTGCAGCTCTTCTGCTGCAAAGTAAATCCATAACGAATATCAAGGACTTTATATGAGCACTTTGAAATGCTTTAAAATGCAGACGTCCTTGGTGCTGCTTAGTTAGAATCCAAATTTGAATTCTGCTCCTGGAGCAGGGTTGTTTTCAAGGTCAGGAGATCATTTATGATCTGAACCTTCTCAGAAGTGGGCTTTGTTCTCTGCTCCTTCTCTAATCGCTTTTGTTTAAGCTTTCATGGTTCAGTCGGAACGCATTGTATTTTAAGCAAGACCAAACAAGAGAGGGATAAAAAAAGTTACATTTGGGAAATGACATTCATACAAATAAATAAACAGTGGAGACTTTGGCTGACTCTGTTTTATTTCCTTCTGATTAGTTTAGAAAGCAAAATATATGGAGTACATACAAAGCAATACAGGCTTCGTAAATCTCTTTTCATTTCGTTGGTGAAGTAGAGGTTGTCACGTTTTCTTTTATGATGCTGCTTTCTTGTGGAATTATAACCTGGATAAAACAAGCAAATCCACTCAGAACTGAAAGCTGAATCTTGGCAGACAGGGAAGGCTGACGTTAAAATAAAGGATTGGGGCTCTCTGGATACAAACAGTATAAATAGAATAGAAATGAACGTTTCTTTATCCTCATTTGCATTTCCAGAGTCATGACATGAAATGTTTGCATTTCAAGTGGATGAATACAGCTGTACAGAGTCAGTTCACCATGGAACAGACAACCAAGGCTTCTCCATTAAATTAGGAAGAGTCTGAGTCTTTAAAACACTGAAATGTAACTCAAAGTCACTCAGAATGATAAAGTGCAAAGACTTTCTGGCAAGCTTTGTGTTGCTGTGCATGGGATCACTGATCTGGCCCTGCTTCCACCCAAAAGTACCCCAGTGACTCTAAGTGTGCTTTTATTTTGTCTTGAACAGCTTAAGGAAGTGCTCTCCTTCCAGCTGTCCAATTGGGTTTGTGTGGGATGAAATTGGGCTCATATTATTCTTTCTCCTTTCTGATATTTCTCCATCTGTGACTTGCAGATTTGTCCATCACACAAATGGCAGCAGGGCAGTGAATGGTATTAATAGAAGCAAATTATTATACAAGCTTCCAAAATTGCTGTGAATCGAACCCTGCGAGGTAAATTTCCACAGCAGTAAGAGCACAGTTACAGCTGGGAAAGCGACTGTGAAAACGAACCTTTTCCCTCAATAGGTTTGCTCACAGAGGATGAAATTAATGCTCCCAGGCCAGCATCCCTCAGCACGTGACTTGTGTGAGGTTTTGTACTACGCCGTCCTTACGTTGAAGCCTGTTGAGGACTCATTCTTTTGAATCACAGAATCGTGAAGGTTGGAAAAGACCTCTAAAATCATCCATTCCAACTGTCTGCCTACCACCAGTATTGCCTTCTGTCCTGTCCCTAAGCACTGCTTCTTCACATTTCTTGAGTAACTCCAGGAACGGTGACTCCACCTCCACTTTGGTTCCCAGTTGCCTGCTATTCGATGGCCACGATTGTTACTGGGCTCACTGGGTTGTGCTGGGTGCTCTGCAAATGCAGACCAACTTCTGGCCAGACTCATCAACTCTAAAAAGCTCCTGATTGTGAAGTCTCAGTGTGTCTGTATGTGTTTTCTTACCCTTCAGTGCCTTGCATTAAAACAGAATAACTTTCTTCCCATTTTATGCTATAATCTCTCAAACTTCCATCAGGAAAAGGCCCACTGTGGGTGTCTGCAGCCCCTGAATGCAGCTGACATGCTAGAAGGCTGCAGGAAAAGGCCACATGGAAATTAGGTGGCAGCACGGGTCAGGTACGGATCATTGTGCCATGACTCAGAGGTAATTTTGCAGATGGTTCAGCAAGAAATCCCAGCTTGAATTTTTGCCTCCTGAGGATCAAGACATCAGTGTCTAACCCTCGATGCTCCCTCTTACAGCTCAATTTCCAAAACGTATTTTGTGTACCAAAATACTTCCAGCTGCTTTTTGTCTCCTGAACTCAACACATCAGACAAGATAAGAGCAAATTGCCAAAACATCTCACAGCACTTTTACCTCCGACTTCATTTCAGGAAGACAATAAGCACTCTCCTATTCCCATCAAGCCTCCACAGAAGAGCAAGGCTGATGCTCCATTAATCACTTGTGTGATGGTTGGTTGGAGAGCCAACATTTCTCTCCTCTTATAATCACTGAAACATCAGGGGACAAATGGCTAATTGTGAGGTTTACCAAATACTACAAACCACTAAGTGGCCGCCTGTCAATTAAAATTCTAATTCCAGCTGAAAGTCACATTGTTAACAAAGCTGATTTTAACAGCAAGGAATTTAAGCGAACAAATTAAGAAGCAGAAAATCCGATGGGGTCTGGTTAGGAAATCACAGCCTTCCACTGCAGCATCCAGCAATCCCACACTGCTGACAGGAGCTGTCACAGCTCTCAGTCCCAAACCGTTTTACTAATATGATTGAGTGCTTGAAACAGAACAGCTGATGCACAAGGAGGTGATGTTCCTCCCTACGGTCAGCTAATAAGCTGGAAACAATGCAGACAGTGCCCGAGCACCAGCCACAGATGCCAAGCACTGCTAGGACTCTTTCATGGCAGCGACCCTTCAGTTCCTAAAGGGATGATGTAAGAAGGAAGGGCACAGGCTCTTTAGCAGGTTCTGAGCAAGGGGAAATGACTTCAGACTAAAAGAGGGGAGGTTTAGATTGGATATAAAGAAGCTTTTTAAAATATGAGTGGTGGGGCGCCGGCACGGGTTGCTCAGGGAGGCAGTGGATGCCCCTTCAGTGGAGACAGAGTGAAAGAGGTGGAGCCCTGAGCACTGATGGAGCTGTGGGTGTCCCTGTTCAGTGCAGGGTGTCTGACCAGATGGCCTTTAAGTGTCCCTTCCAACTCAAACCAGTCTATGATTCATTATTTCAGGACAGGCGCTGGATATCAAATTTCTTTCTGTTCTTGCATGATGAATGGGATGCATACAGACTGCGAGGTGTTGGACAGCAACAGGGGACAAGTGGGAAACCTTTGGAAGCATCCCATCCATGCTGCCAACAATCCCAAGGATGTATGGTCCCGGTGAGATCTGCTCATTTCTGGCTTCACGAAAAGAAAAAGAAAAAGAGGAAAAAAGAAAAAAACAAGAAGCTGCAGTTTGACCTTCAGGATCTTCCCAAGGTAAACAGCGCCTGTGATTGAACAGCAGCCGTCCCCATTACATTGCCCAGGCAAAGGATGCAAGGACCGAGCAATTCTTCTCACTGGAGTTCAAGGCGCCTCTGACCCTGACTTCCCACGTGGAAAATCAGAGCAGTTTTTGCACACAAAAGAAAATGAAGGAGCACAAAACCCGGCACAAACAGGTTCTGATCTCTTTGTTAGGACACCATGCAGAATCCCCTCAAGAAGCTCCTTTCTGTCGGAGTCGCAGAGCCCAAAGCAGCACAGCAGTGGCTTTCATACATTTCCCTTTTTTTTTAAAGTGTGACATAAAACAACAGATGCAGCCTTCAAAGCACAGAGCACGTCTTTTAGTGATAGGTAATCTCTATATTCTCAACAACCAGCACCAAAATTAGGTTGCTCGTTTTCCAAACGCATTTATTTCTCTGCGCTGTATCCCTGTGCTGAAGGCTGAATCCAACTTGCATAAATATGTATGAAAACTCTTAATGATGTCAGACGTCCCTGGACCAGGCACAGAGTTTCTTGACAAAAGAGGTTTGCATTGATGCGTTATCCTATGCAAATATGCGACCTAAATAATATGAAATGGAGTGTTTAAGCTGTGCTGTACGCTGATAGAGATGTACTTCTCTATAGACAGTGATAGAGATTCCTTCTACATGAGGCCATGTAATTAAAAAGTTGAATATCAGTTCTGGCGATTAACATTTATTACCAAATCAACATTTTGATTACCAAGGGATATGGACTCTAATATGTAACAGACAGGGAATTTAGCTTGGGAAATAACTGCATGGAAACTGGCATTTGCAGTCAGTCCTTTGCAGTGACATTTTGTTTTCATTCTTAGTCGGCATCGGTCTGCAGAGGAAAAAAGAGAAAAGCCATTCTGGGGCGACTTTAATGCTTTCCTGTAAATGGAGTTTATAATAAGAATAAAGAAAGAAAACATATTTTGAATGGAGAATTTGGGATATTTCACCCAGAATGTTTCACTCCGATTCAGTTCTCATATACAGAAGAGGGAGGAGGCTCAAGTGCCTGATCAATACTCTCAATCATTGCTGGGTTATTTAATTACCTGGGGATGGGCTTGCTTCAAACCGGATTTTTCAACTCAGGCTATTAAAAAGCTTTTCCTATAAATATCCCTGCTGTACATCAGACCCAGGGGAGGGTCCCTGCACCGCTGTAATCTAATTGTGGGAGTGGGAGGGCAGCAAAGAAACGCATGTGAGCAGGAAGCTCTTTGGGCCAAAAGCCACATTGAACCCCCCCTGCACACAACAGCCCCCACTTATGGTCAGCCTGCAGGGAAGGAGCCCCTCCACCAGCCCCCAGAAACAGGAGTGATGATCCGCCCCCCCCCCCCCCCCCCAGGGAGCACAGCCCTGGAGGTTGCCTGGAAGGCTGTCAGGAGCCACTTTGGCTAATTGCAATCCTGGCTTAAAAGCATTGAGGGTGCAAGGCGGCAGCAGCCTAATGCAGGATCAAAGGTTAATGCACAATTACACGAAAGCATTTAATCTTACAGAAAGAGAAAGCTGCATTTCTTTGCCATTAAGGTGCATTTCTTGTGTTTGTCTCTTTAAAAGGGAAAACCTGCCTTACAACTCAGCACATTTCAAAGGAAGATCCTGCTTGCTCCTGTGCTCCCTTTCTGCAGTGTCCTTGGTGGGGGGGTGGTCCCATCACACACGCTGTCTTTACCCCCATCCCAGAAGGTCCCCATTGCTCTGCCTCTCCAATAAAAGAAAGCAGAAGGCAAAGAGCCACAAGGCTGCAGCACGGCAGCAGCTGAACTCGTTTGATTAATGAGCGCTGATGCACATCCAAGCCCCGCTTTCTCACCGAGTGATGCCCAGTAAAGAAAACACCCTGCCAGCAAAGTGGCAGGGCAGGAGGGAGAATGAGAATAATACATCAATGCAGCAGCAGTGCTCGGAAAGGGCAGTGTGCCTGAAGAGCAAGTGGGACCTTTAATAAAAGCAATGTTTTGCTGAGCTTTGCTCCCAACGCAGGCCATGCTGAGGGGAGGTTTGCCCCTGGGTGAGGTCTGGTGGTGATGAAAGGATGCTGCTCAGTCCCAAACTGTGATCCTGCTGAGGCTGGCAGCTCGCAGGGAGTGGTCCCATGTGGGCTTGGTCTTCCCCTGGAAACTGGGAAGTCCTCGAAACCGCGACAGATTTGCCAGCTGACGCTGATGTGTGGCAGCTCAGCATCTGCTGCCAGCAGCAGCTCTGCACAAATGGATGCTTTCAGGGATTCTGAGCCTAAACACATGGGGGTTCCCCTGCTATCGCCTCTCTGTGACATGCATTCATCCCCAAACCTTGCCTGCTGTGCCCATCTGCTCCAGGCATCAAAATCAATACCAGCAGGGAATAGCGTTGAGTTTTGCCCATAAAACTGTGCAGTCAATCAATAAGTTGGTGGCATTGCTTTTTCCAGTGGGAGCAATGGTCGCAATCACTGACCTCCAGCTCCTGCACAGCTGCTGCTACAATGGAAGGGGTTTGACCTCCCAAGATATCACAGCATTTGGGGTGGGGACAGCACAGGACAAGCTGGGTTGTAGATTGCAAGAAGGAGGCAGAAACCCTTTGTTTTGTTTTGCTTTCAATCTGGTGCCTGTTTCATCCTCTCCCTACCCTGGCAGCCATTGATTTGTGCTGCATGAGGACCCTCCCCACTGTGTGCTTGCAGACAAAGTTCATCAGCCCCGGTGCCGGCCCCGCAGTTGGGCTTTTCGTTGTGGTCAGCAGGCTGCAGATGATTCAGACATTTCTGATTAATGGGAGATGGGGAGAGTCTGCTCCAGCAAGCAATAAAACATTGCAGGCAGGAAAGCAAGCTTTGGCCCTTTCACACACTCTAATATTTCAGTTCTACAGGAATGAGATATACCATAACGCTGTGCACAGAGGACTCATTACGAACCAAGCAGGACGTCTGGGGTTCAACGCTGCCTAATGCATTGCTCCTCCTGGGAACTCCCTAAGGAGAGTTACTGGTATCTGCATTTTGCAAACAGGGAGTTTAGGTTTGTGCAGGATCCCAAAGTACACATCAAGCAGGATGGAGAACAAAATCTCCCCCTCCCTAACTGGAGTTTGGTGTCCTGAAAGCAGATCCATCCATCTTTTGGCAGGTGATTGCAGAGAAAGGCAAGCAAGCTGTGAGCAGCCTTTGCATCCTCCCTCCAGCTCCTTTGATCCTTTGTATTAAAAGCATGAGCAGTAATGGCAAAGACTTCCCAAAGCCGGAGTCTGATGTGGGAAATGGAACCCTCGTGAGAGGGGCCACTGTGGGGTGCTTGGGCTGAGGGTCTGCAGGACAGGCTGCAACATTCCCCATTCTCCCTTTGGGGGTTGGTGTAACAGTGCAAGAAGAGCTGTCAAAAATATGGAAAATCCAACAGATGCCGCTCTTACGTTCAAACCTCATCCTGTCTTTGCCCCTTGTCTGACATGAGAATCACCCAGCTAAAAGCCAGAGGCTGAATTCCCCTTGTAGTACTGTGCTTGCCATTAGCGAAACCTCACCTTCCCAATATTTTTCTCATCAAGAGCCTCCCAGCCACGCTGCATTGATTGATGAGCAGATGGAGGACTGGAGATGCCCCTCACCCCATCCCCAGAGATGCTTTCATTGGGATGCATGTGAGGATGCTGCAGGTGGGGTCCCAGAGCTACTGGTCCATGGAATGTCGCAGCTGTGTTGGTAAAGCTCACAGCTGCTGTCCCCTGCATGCTGACCTGGGAATAGAGAGGCCAAGTTTTGGGGAGGGGTCAAGGGGGAGATCAGCTGGGCTTTCCCTCTGGTGCTGTCAATGGGTTATTTTCTATCAGGGCACATAGGGCACTATTTCCCACTAGGAAGCCGCTGAAACAAAGGCTCCTGCTTATGTGAAAGGAGAAACTGAATTAAAAAAATAAATAAAATAAGGCACACTTCTGTGGACAGTGTGGTGCTGCTTGGGGTGCAGATGATAACAGCCATTACACCCACACAGAAATACACAAACACCAACATCTGCCAGTGGGAACTGACTGCCCGCTCCCCACTGCACAGTGCTGCAATGCTGCCTGCCCATATTTTTATGCTCTCCATCTGAAACAGCTCAGAGAGAGACGGCTGCTGCAGGGAGAGCACTCAGGGTGCACTCAGAGCTCTTCCATAGCTATGGATGCCACAAAAGGCACCAACCCGACCTTAGCCCTGGAGCAGACCTGAACCAAACCCAACATCAGACGGCTCTTTTAACCTCCCAGCTCCCTCTGAACCACGGGCATGCCTGGAAAAAAGCAAAAAGGATCAACGAGGAGGAGCAGGGTGACTCTGTCCTCTATATATAGCCCCTAAGTGGTGCCAAGCCAAATGTAGGTTACTATACCATGTGAATCATCCTGCTTTGAAGGATGCAAATAAGGGATGTGAGAAGGGCTGGGGGTAGAAGTGGTTATAAAATCCTGCCTTGATTGACTCCAAGCCGAGGTTTGCCAGCAGCCTCTAGACAGGAACACAGAGTGTGATGCGCCTGTTCCCACTATGCTGGAGAGGATCTGCCTGTAATTCCCAAGGGATGTGCCAGCAAAGTACTGTAAATATGCCAGCACTGACAAAAGAGGTGGGAACAGCTTATCTGGTAGAATATCAGTGGCTGATTCCCTGTAGAACAGATGGAAGTGTTTCCTAACGGGCAGGGCACGAGACTCATTAAGTCCTGTTTTTCTAATTCTCATTCTTCTCTTGGCTCAGTGTCTCCATCTGTGGAAGAGGCATAAAGTTACTGACCCCTTCTGCTTCCCCTTTAAATCTTTTTGAGGATGATTAATGAAAAATGCTGGGGAGCAGCATCCCTGCCTGAGCTGCTCTGGCCATGGTCACACTGCACCACATTGCTTCCCAGTGACATGTCTACAAACTGGGGGGTGCAGAGGGTTACTGGGATCATTAGGGGGAGTCTGGGCTCTTGGTGAGTGTTTAATTCACATTGTGAGTGGTGTATAAATATGGTTGTGTTGTGTGAATGCGATGCTTTTCACAGCAATAGTGCAGAGGTCCACTGAGCTTTGGGCACTGCTGTAGAGATAGGAGAGAAAGTCAGCAAGCAAGCAAAAAGAGTGGTGATAACCAGAGAGGAGAGAGAAGGCAGGCAGGAAGGAGAGAAATTGAGTGCTGATGCATCAGAGCAATCAAGTATCAAAGCAAAAGGAAAGGAAAGGTCTCTGGGTGAGTAGTGACATCCCCTGCAAGAGCATCCCTGTGTTTTCAGAGAGGTAAGACAGAAAGGCTGTCCCCTGCCCAAAGGGAAGCATACAGAACTGAAATGAGGAGGCAGAATCTGGGACACAACACCTCCCCTTCGGTTCCATGCCCTGCAGCCCTTGGGGACAAGTCACCCACTGCAACACTTCAGCTAATTCTGTTCAGAATACATCAAGGAAGCTGTGCCATTAACAGTGTTGGGTCCAGGGGCTTAATTAGCATTGGCTCTGCAAAGCTGAAGTCATCTAATGCAGATGGGGCTGGATCTGAGCTATTATTAATCCCATCTCAAGCTTTGGTCTTTTGGGTCAATGCAGAAGGGGACTGTAAAATGCTGATGGTCAGAAACCTAATGGGAACCATCAAAAGGGAGGCGAAAGGTCTGAGGAGTCAGATTCAGCCACCACAGAAAAAAAGCCCTTGGTTGTTACTCATCTTGCTGGCTTTTCCTGGACCACTTCAGCCTTCATTTATTTGTGTCACACGTTAATTTCCATGCATACTAATGGCAGCTCATCAGTGATCTTCCCCTGCGTGTTGAGCTCTGCATCTTGTGTCAGTTCAGCTGAAGGGAGGAGGGAATGCAGTGCTGTGGCTGCAGTGCAGTAGCAAGGCAGTGAAAACTCTTGTAGACACAACTCAGTGCCTGTATCCTTAACTATAACAAAATAATTCTCTATAGCCCTATTGTTCAGCCCTTCCATCAATAAATAGAGACCCTTGAGGCCAGCACACAACCCCTTGAGAAGTGATACAAATGCACCTGAGCTTTTCCCACCAAAACTCAATGCAACTGAAGTTCTGAAGAATTCAGCAATGAAGCTCTTCTCTCAAAATATTCTCACAAGACTCTACGGCCTTTTTTCTTTTGGAAAAAATAAATAAATCACGAGACAGCAGAATTAAAGGTAATGAAATATTTGCCATAGTAGGGAAGTTGTCTCGAATGTGGTTGATGAATATTCATGGCAAGTTGCAAGCCAAGAGATTTTCAGTGGGAAGTATACAGTGAGCATCAATACATGTATACCAAAGGAGCACGAATCAAGGCAAACAATAAGCAGTGTGCAGCATACTGCAACTATTTCGTGGTGCAGACACAGATGTTTCTCTCCTTGTCTTGTTACCAGAGAAGTAACATGACAAGTAGTTCATCATCTATAAATATCCAGAGGTGCAAAGCCAGCAAGGGCAGCAGCATTGCACACAATCGCTCTGAAGAATTGTAACCTTACTGTGCATGGGAAAATGATGTTTCCAGCTTAACAAATGCATCTGAGATTTCCAGCCCCAGGAGCTTCCCTGTCTGCCATCAGAGCCATCAGAGTCATCAGAGCCGGGAGAAGAGCTTCTCTGCTGTTCTTCAACCCCCATGGGCTGCAATCTCCTTCCTGGGTTTTCACACCCCCTGCAGAACTCTTCAGTTTTATTTGTCTTATCTGAGCTCTGCTGCTGGATTTCGATGCACCGAAACCAAATTAAGAATTGTTATTTTGCCATATCAGCCTGAGGATACTGCCAAGTGGATGGAATGTCATACATTTGTCATGATGGCAATAAAACTGGCCACAGAATTCCCAGTCCTCATAAGCTTCTAATTAGCAAAGCTTTTCCATAGATAAAATGCATGAAATAACTGCACAGTAGTTCCTGTGTCTTGTCCTCAGAGCTTAAAACTCAGTATCTTAAAAAAGTACCCTATTTTCATATCTTTCAGAACATGTTCCTTGCATCACATATAAATGCTATCCATTACCATTAATCATGCTCCAAGCCCATTATCACTCAGACACATCCATTATCACCCAGAACATCCTCCACACCTCTCTTCCTATTGACGTCTGATGCTCACACATCTGATGCACCTCTCCTGTGCAGCTCAGCAGTGTTCCATCTTTTCTTTAGGCTGAAAAGGAGAAAATCCCCTCCTGCAACCAGGATCTAAGAACATGCACACCTCTGCACTCTGCTGCCTTTCCTCGGAAATCAGAAGAACCTCAGCATTCATAAGCTGCACACCAAGGGTTTCCCAGTTTCTGTCTACATTTTGTGGATGGAACAAAAAAAAAAAAAAGCCTAGAAAGCAGAATAGTGGTGAGCTCCCTGATGAAGAGAAGGCTGGGACATGTTTAATTCATCAAGCAGTAGCTGGGATTTTTGGAAGGAACACTCCAGCCCAGCTCGTGCTGACTCAGGCAGGTCTGGCTCTGGAGAACACTTTAATTCTGCTTTTCAACCACTCAGTTTGCTCTAAAACCACCCAACCCAAGTACAAAGCAATGCCATATGCCAGGTGCTTGAATGGGCCAAGAATTGGAGCTCATTGCCAAGGGCAACAGGGAGTCACTCCCCTGTAGAACCACAGAGATGTGGCACTGAGGGACGCGGTTGGTGGGCATGGTGGGGGTGGGCTGGGGTTGGACCTGGGAATCTTGGAGAACTTCTCCAACATTAATGATTCTATGAGTGGGGATGGGTTGGTGGCTGGACTAGATGGTCATGGAGGTCATTCCCAACCTTAATGATTCTAGCTGGACTTAATGATCATGGAGGTATTTCTCAGCCAACAGGCTTCTATGATTCTCCACTTCTGAAGAGGTAATGCAGAAAAATGGTGAGAAATGATCATCCAAAAAGAATCCAACTATTTTTCAGTAAGTACAAATTAAAAAAAAAAAAAGAGGGTCTTGCATGGGGCAATGTTTAAAGCAGCACCAGCCATCATCGGCTTCTCTCCTGCTAATGACAACAGGTATGGGGTTAGAGAATGCAGCTCCACAGTTTTTTGGGAGAGAAGCTGGGTGCATTCAGACAAAAACCAAACACTGTCATCAAGCTGTTCTTATAAAGAGGATTTGGTGCAAGAATGAAGTTGCACAAGGTCAGTCACCAGCCAGGAGCTGAAGGCAGTGAGCAGAGCGTTGGGTGGGAAACCAACCAAGCTGACCATCTCAAAATGTAATGAGGCTCCTTCTGGACAAAGCAGCTTGGCGTCAGTCCCAGAGTCATTTCTCCTTGCAACCAGCCTGCGTCAGGACAAAGCATCAGAGAAGCCAGGCAGCTGATGAGAATCATTAATTTTTCATTACAGCTTTTCATCTTGACAGAAGTGTTCATATCGCACCTTTTGATTTACAGACCTGTTCGAACAATTAGTTGAGTTAATTAAAACCCGAGACCTGAAAGGGTGGTTTTGGCTTAAGATGGAAATGTGCTAAAAACTCAACCCAACAAATTTGCTCATTCCCCCCTTACAAAAGTTTCCAAAACCACTAAACTCACAGCGACGTTTTTAAATATTGCTGTAATTAGGCTTTAGCAAAGAGATGGAGAAGATTTAAACCTAATAAATTCACCACACGAGTAAACAAATTGCTGAGCCGAATGCTGCACAGTAGAGTTATTATCTCAGCACCCCCAGGGGCAGCAATCACTGCTGGCAGTGCAGAAAATGGAGCAGTGATCTCCCTGGGCTGGAGGCAGCTGGATCACCTTCCCCTTGAGTAAGAATCTGCAATAGCCACAACTTTCTGTGTGGAGTAATAAAAGGTCTGTTCAGCCCCATTTCTGGTGGGAGCAGAGTGCTGATGATGGAATAATTGTACCGAAATATTCAGGAGAGGAAAAAGGTGTTTTTAAATACCGACTTTATTTCACAAATCCAATGGATGCCCAGCAAACTTTTTTTTCCCTAAGATGGGAAGAGCTGACAGCATCAGTCTATGTCCATAACAGCCCTCATTCAATGGACAACCCATGGCACTGCCAGTAAAACCTGCTTTGTTGTGGGGCTAGAGATGAGACCGAGGCAGAAGGAGAGAGCTTCATCCATGAGTTGCTCTCATTACTGAGAGATGATAAGAAGGCCTGCCTTTAATCTAGCAATTCTCATCAGTGCATCTCAAGTGCATTGTGATGAGGACAGTTTCATTAGTCTCATTATCTCTGTATTCATTAGGCAGGAACAGGAGCACAGCCAGACGGAACGATGCAGCCGCAGCTCTGCGCTTCCAGGTGGCCCAGATGCAGAGTCCTGACTGACCACCATGCAGACCATGCCACTTCCTTGTTGGGATAACGATTTTATTAGCAAGAGCTGCAGTTATTGAAATAACTGCTCACGGATGAAGATTGAAAACAGGCTCACTGGCTCTGCACACACATGGAAAATATTCCACAGTTTGTGTCCGTGTTGTACAAACAGTGCTGATTGCACAGATGGAAGGAGTTGCACAAGTAATCTAAGTTACAGCCTGATGTGCTGCAACCAAGCAGCTACAGCATGCAGGTACCACTGCTCCCTAATACACAAAGTGTATGGAAAATGCCTGGATTCCCCAAACGGCTGAGATACCAGGATAGACTGTTTCATTCGGAATAAGCTGTTGGCTGGGGGGAAGATAGTTAAGGAGAATGATCTATGGCAGTGCAAGGTCTGTTGAACCAGAGGTGAGCTTCATCAATGGGTTTCTACCTTGGACAAGATCATTAAAGCCCAGTGAAATCTTGCTGGCTGCCCAAGCCCAACCTTAAGGAAACTCCCATTGAATTCCACTCAAAGCACAAGCGATGTACAGCTGACATCAGCAATCAATGCCACTCTAAGAACAAAGAAGAGAGCTGCTGGCTCCAGAGAGCATGGAAAAGCTGAAAAATGTTACCATGGGCAGGCAGGATCCCCAGCTCACCATTTTGACATTTCTCAACATAGGAACAAGGGAACAGCAGCACCTACAGAACTGCAGGTTCTACTATCAGTAGAAGAGGACACTGCTTTCAAAAAGGAAAAATCAGTAGGAAAAAAGCAGTGTAAGTCACTGGAACTGCTTGCTGCCATCGTGGCCACTGGTATAATGAGTGAGAGGTCACTTCAAGGCAGTGACATGGGGGAAGGGATGAGAACAGACTATGGCATATCAGAAGAGGTGGGGTTATTAGATAAAGCATCCTCTCGGGCTCCGCAACCATTAAATAATTCCCATTGGCTATTAAAGAAAATCAGGTTAGGAGATCAGATGGGGGAGTTTTGTTTGCTTTGTTCTTTAATTCTAAAATGTACATTTGAGTACACTGAGAAAATTCAGACCTAACCTGCAATGGCCACACAAGGAGCCATTCAAGGGATGATGCTGTAAATTGACAGACTTTGAAATTCATAGGTGATAACTCAGATTCTTTTATGAAAGTGTTTTCTAAATGCATTTAATTGTGATGGAGCCACTTAGTGCAGATATAAGATGAATTGTGGTCTTGCAGCACAGCATTGCTGACATTCATTTGAGTTTCTGTACACTGATATCTTTTCTATACCTGCAGGTCCTTCTCACACTCACCTGCAATGGGGGGAGAGAAAGAAAAGAAGTCAGCGTGGGGAATGTGCAGATAGATGAGCATTGAAATACACACAGAGCAGAAATGAAATGCTCCAGGACTCCAACGAATGTAATTCTCCCAGTGAATATATAATTACATTTTATACTGCTGAATTTAGAAAACCATGTATTCGAAGACCTTTTCTTCCATCCCAAATTGAAAACGATCTCCTGTCTTACCGCAAATCCACAGTCATTGATATAATCAAATGATTGATCATCCAAAGCAGTCACGAATGACAAAAAAAAAAATACAACACTAAAACTCTAAAAATTACCTTTTTTTTTTTTTTTTTTTTTTTTTTTTTTCTTTTTTTCATGTTTAAATCACATTATGAAATCATTTCAGACTTTCCACGGGCAGCTCCCTATAAAATCTCTCTTGTGCTCTATCCCTTTGGACGGGGCAGTGCACCTTTGGATGGGCACCTCTGGTCCACCTCGTGTATATATTCTGCATTAAAATCTGTTTAAAAACTTCAGAGCTTCAGTGCAGCTGAGAACCTTGAGACAAGAAGGAGGATTGCTTCATCAAGACTTCTAAGGAGCTATATATAGACATATATGTATTTTTTTTAACAATAAAATGAGTTTGCAAAATGCATTACTAAAATTATTGATTTTCCTCCTGCAAGTGTCTGCATGATTCAATTCAATTTGTATTTATTGCTCCCCTCCTAATCAGCTTATAGATATTTCTTCTGAGAATATTCTTCAGATGTTATACGGCTGGAGAAATTGAGCTGACGTTCTGGCCAAAAAGCAGCTCAGATTTCTGTATGCAGTCTTAAAAATGGAAGGAATACCTTACAAAGCACGCCTGTCCCCATAATTCCTTATTAAATTCAAAGAGAGATCAGGAATTCGATATGCACAGTGCACATTTCTACCATGAAAGGACCGGGCAGCGTTCTCAGTTCATGGTTGGATAAGGAACAGTTTCAAAAGGGGATGCAGTGAAACGTGCACAACAAATAAGAGCTGCTCCCATTGCTACAGCAGCCCTCGTGTAAGTGAAGTTTAAGTGACGCCCTCGTGCAGTTGTACATTTGCAGATTACGGTGTGGTCCCAGCAATATTCAGTGGCTACAGGCATTTGGTTAGGCCAGAAAGCCAAGCAGGACTCATGGCAATGAGTGTGAAGAGGTAAAATACCAACATGCTCTTGTAATTAGATGGAAAGTAGAATCACTGTTCGGCTCCTCAGACAAATGGATAATTCAGAGCATGAAATTCTCAGATTTTTCCCCCATGAAGCCCTTGCACGAGGTAAGACCTCCAATCAAGGCCACTTTCATGGTCCCTTGTTTCTTCATTTTGCTATAAAAAGTCCTTACCTGAAAAACTACTCCATCTCTGCTCAACGTTCACTGTAGAGGTTTGCATAAAAAAAAACGAAAAACAGTTATGTACAGAATCTAAGCAAGAAAAGGCCAAAACATCACCCCTAGGAGATCTCCGTAGCCTTCCACCAGGTAGCTTCCTTCTTTAGGACTAATTAAAAAGAAAAGGGAGTCACTGCAGTTATAAAGAGTCGTCAACGTCATACAGCTTTCCATTGGGTTTCTCTATGTGAATCAATTAAACATCCACCAGGAAAGCAATTAACCTAGATACAAATTAGACTAGCAGGGAGAATGTGTTTTCTTGCATCAGGTTTTTTTATTTTTAACATGAGAATCATCCATATTTAAGTGCACAAGTCAATAAAAGAAAGAAAAGTCAAATGTCACGGAGGGGAAGCAGGATACAGCGATTGCTTTTTGCACAGAAAGCACTGAAGCAAAAGCTGATAAAACACAGGACGTAAACCCAAATGCATACAAAGGAGCCAATGCCACAAACAAACTGGAACAGCTGCCATATTTAGCCCAGTGATTGCCTGCAGAGGGGTGGCCACGCACCCAGAGCATCACCCTTTAATCTGACACCCTGGAAATGGTTCTGCCCTACGCTGTGCACGGCCTCAGGAAAAGTACCTGCAGGAGGAAGCAATGGAGACCTTTCAAAGGGATATTTTTGGAAAGGGGAGGCTAGGAAAAAGCATCTCAAAACTAGGTAGGAAGAGCTATTTTTGATCACTCCATCACCAAAAGGCTGCTCCCTTGACCTGTGCTATTTTCGGTACGGCGACTTTCAGGGCGGATCAGTTTGATGTGTCAGAGAATAACAATACACAGAGGGAAAATGACCAACGAGCCATGAAGCAATGAGCACAGAAGTGCCGAGGGAACAAAGATGAGTTATTTCCTTTGCTTTCCATCTAAGCCAATTAAAATGGAGTTTTTCTTCACCTGGGCCGCAGCGCAGAGCTGATCCTTCACATCCTTGGGGCTGTTGTGGGCCTGGATCAGAAGGCAGAATTGGGTGATTTAATGCTTTGAATACAGATAGGAGAGCCTGAGAGCAACCATTTCCTTCCTATTGATTAGAAACATCAGCAGATACTCCCCATCTCATTCCCCTGCCTTCCTGCAATCTGTAACTCCAAGTTACCACTGCAGGCAGCAGGTTATTGCAGACTGCAGTTCCTCATCCAGTTCCTATCAGAGCCACAGCTTTACAGAGACATCACATGTGAAGCTCAGCATGGAGTTCAGCATGGGATCAAGAAGTGGTCTGAATTACAAGCAGACAGGCAAGTGAAGCTGATGGACCTCAGCTGTGACGTCAAGTGCTGCAGCTCTCCAAGCCCTGGGCACAGCGCAGTGATTCCCCAGCTCACCCATCGTGTTCTCCCCACCCACTCCAGTTCTCTCAAATGGTTTTGCAGCGCCCCACTGGTGTTTGTTTTTAATCATGCAAACTCTGACAATGCTTCTCTGTTCCAGACTCTTTTTTGGGGGATATAATACCGTGTTTGGTCTCATTGGAGGCTGGGCTGGACATTTTTTGCAGCTGATGGCCCATCTGGACCCAAATCCATTTACCTCACTGTGCATCACAACAGAGCCATAGCAGTGGGGGTCATTCTGTTCTGCTGATGCTGTAGAAGAACACCAGGAGGGAAAATGAGGCTCAGCGTTGTCACCTCATTCCCTTTCTGTCAAAGGCACACATTCACTGTGGATTGTGTCATTAACTTTCACCTCCAGACTTTCTACCTAAAAAAGCTGTTCCAGAGAATTTTATTTCTGCTTTGTCACATTTTGTTTTTTTCTGCTATGGGAATCTACAAATAATTGTCTGGTAGGAATCAAGATGTGCAGTGCAGTGTTTTCAAAATGCGAGGAAAACATTGATGAAAAACGTGTTGAAGTTTGGATGTTTTAAGTCAGTAAATTACTGAAGCTCCTAGCTGTGAGATCCTCTTGGTATTGACATGGAGTGAAAATCAGCTCTGTAAGTATAACTGCTCTTGCAGCAAATAAATACAGGAAAGGGAATAGCAGCAATGAGCTTAATGATGATCTGCAGAAATTTGTAAGGAATCTCCATAAAGTGAATGTAAATGTTGCTGTAGGACTGTGCTTTCAGGAATTTATTACCTTCAGATGCAACACAATGAGTTCCTGCATGAAGAAAATACTGCAAGCACCTGGAAATGTTTGATTGAAGGCTCTGAAATGAGACCACTGTCTGAAGAACAACGTAAAGTGGGATGGCGTTAGGCAAACCCTGCTGCCTTGGAGCTCTGCCTTGAGAAAGTCCAATGCAGAGCAGAAGGAAAACAGGTATAAATTTTTCAAAGCTCTGTGCTTTGTGCTGTGCTGTGTTACCAAACAGCCCCCGCTGCATCGCTTGGGCTCTGCTCATCCCCACGTCCAGAGAGACTGAGATGTGCCAAAGCAAAATGCCCACAGTTGAGTCCTTTTTGTTTCATCCCTTTTGCATTGCATGGATCCCATTGCACCCCCTTCATTGCATGGGTGAGACTGAAGGTATCCAGCAACATATATATACGATATATATGGGATCAGGCCCTTGTTGCATAAATCTAAATGTTTTCTCCTAAAGCTGTCTGTGTATAAATGTTATCAGGGCATCCTCAGCCAGGCTGAGGCGTCCTTGTTCTGTTGACACCGCTGGAATGGGACCAATTTATGGCAGCTGATTATCTGGGCCATTATTTATTCACAGTTTATGGTGATCAGACAAGGTGCCAGGTCTTCTGCTGATACAGATTGGCAGAAGTGAGAGTCACACTGCCTGGCTTTGCCCTCTGCTATGGGATGTAGGGGGGACCAAACTCCCATTGCTTTATTCTTCCTTCTCTCGACACAATTCCTACTGAAGTTACACCTTTGTTGAATGTCACTAATGTTTATTTAGGCTTAAATTTCTTGAGCTTAAGCTTAAGTCTGACTTTATTACAAACAGGCAGCCACTCACCAAGAGAAAATGTCTTTAAACTGGTAAATATTTTTGATAGCTCCACCCATCTCCATTGGATGATCTCCCCAGAGCTCTTCATCTGGTTGTCTCTCCATAAAAAAAATAAAAACCCTTTGTCTGATTTTATCACTTTTTAAAAGCCATCGAAGTTGGTCCATCGTCGCTGAATACATTTTAAACCTCTTTATCTGGAAGCAGCCAGGCTGCTGTGCAGCTCCACCTCCTGTGCTACATCTCCCTCACTTTAAGGAACCTGCAGAACTCAGTGCCATCCTTCTACAGTATTTCTTTACTGCAGGTTTGTCAGAAGTGTGTAATAAAGATGAGAATCGATTTGGCCCATCCCCAGCTCTGAGCAGTGCCTGCTCCTCCCATGCCTCGTTCCACTGTGTTGCTGTTTGCCCCAGAGCAGCAGCTCTCGTTAAACTTGGAGGCAGAAAGTTCTCCATGAGCAGAAATGTTCGTCTTCATTTGAAAACCTCCAAAAGGGATGCGGGTGAAGAGGAGTTGGGTGCTCATCAGAAGTGATTCAATCTTTTCAGCTGGTTTCCCTGACTCATTCTAACCTTCAGATCACCTTCAGGATCACACAGCAGGAGCACAGCCCACCTGCAGCTCTTTCTGACCATAAATGCATATGACAAGAATGTATTTCAATGAAAGCCATGTCCCGTGTCTCAGGATTTCCCTACATGCCTGTGAATGCTGCATGCGTAAAAGCTTTTCTCATCTGAATAGCTTCGTTTTTAAGGCAGTCAATAGCACGAATATTATTGTATCCTATAAAAGATTGCACTGCTTGGATTTCAGTATGCAGTAAATAAATCCAGTGCTATCACTGCTTGATTATAAAGCAACAATTCACTTTGCATACAGGGTAGATGGATTTAGAAGAGTCCATGCCTCAGTGTATTTAATTAAAGGGAATTCTGTTACTAAGTTCAGATGCCCCTCCTTAACTGGCTGTTCAACTCCATTAATTTGTTTTCAGAGCATTAAAAGGATAATAAAAATTGCCAAGCACTTCTGTTAACCACATGTTTGCTTCTCCTGTAAGTTTTATCTATGTATAAAAGCAGGCTCTGCCCTCCCCCCCAGTATATTTTCTTATCAGTGGAAAAAAGAGCAATAAACCAGCTCATAACTTATCTTTTCCTCTAAAATGAAAGAGAATGCAATGCCATAATAGACAGCATTTTTGTTTTGACTTCCATACAAATCAAAAGGGATGCTGTTTGCCTATGGAGAAAACTACCAAAATTAATGGGACAGATTTAGAATCCTTGATTGCTTTCATTATCAGAAAACCTTCTCTCTCTGTTTGCCATATAAAGCTCCAGAGAGGTTACACAGCAGATCTGGCTGCCCATGCCTGCAAATACAGCCCAGCAGAAACCTTGCATAGTTCTGACTTCTCCAACTACTGCAGTGCTGCAGTCCTATGACAGCATCATATTAATGAGCCAGCAGAGGTCCGACTCTCCATGTGGTTTGCAAAGTTTAACCCCGTTCCTCGGAGTTCCCCAACTCTCCGCAGCAGCAGCAGCAGCACCACGAGCTGCGTGTGCCGAAAGAGAATTTGGGGGAAGGATTTTGTCCCTTAGCAAATCGCCTTAAAAACTCACAGATTGCTGAACACAGGCAGACGTATGTTTTCAGCACCTTCCCAAACGAGGAGTTAAACCCAAACCCCCTCAGCTTTGCAGCTTTGCACTGCAATGGAGCTGTAGCAGTGCAGTGCTTTTTCCAGCACCAGCAATTTATTTATTTATTTATCCGTCTCATTTATTTTCCAGTTTACTGATCCATTGCCCGTGTAGCTGATCCATCCACGAGGAGTGCACAGTCAGGCTGTCAGATAGTGCAAGTCACCGTGTGCAGCTCACAGAAAGTCTGCACCGTGTAAACACTGTTCTTAGCAATGTTTCAAAGTAGGGGAAATTATTTCTAAGCAATGCACCAAGCGTTACGGGGAAACGTGCAGCAGGGGGGAGGAAAAGGGCGGATGAAAGCGAGAAAGAACCAAGAGCCAGAACTGCAGGGAGCCTTCCCAGCACTGCCCCGCCTGCAGCCCCTACCCCATAGCGTTTGCAGTGCTGCAAAGCCGCCAGCTGCCCACGCAGTCTCCCTTCCCCGGACACTTTCTTGACCTTCAAATGTCAGCTACTGCCTGAGGGGGGGAAACTGGGGAGGGGGATTTGGTGGGGGGAGACGAGGGGGGGCCCCCCCCCCCGCGGGGGCCCCGCCTGGGGGCCTCTACTCAACCCCCCGCCCGGGGCCAACGGCGGAGCCCCGCGGGAGCTGTCCGTGGTTCTGAAACCCCGATCCCGGCCCTGGCCCTACCCTGCGGGCTCCGCTGATCGCGGGCGGCACCGCGCTGCGCTCCGCCATGGCCTCTGCGGGGGCGGAGAAAGAAAGAACAGGAAAGAAAAGAAAGGAAAAAGAAAGGAAAAAGAAAGGAAAAAGAAAGGAAA